>NW_016817872.1:0-5876 GCF_001698545.2 Rhinopithecus bieti | reverse complement strand
GTATTGGGGTGGGAGTTACCCGATTTTCCAGGTGTTGTGTGTCTCAGTTCCCCTGGCTAGGAAAACGGATCCCCTTCCCCCTTGCGCTTCCAGGTGAGGCGATGCCTCGCCCTGCTTCAGCTCTCGCTGGTCAGGCTGCAGCAGCTGACCAGCACCGATTGTCCCGCACTCCCTAGTGAGATGACCCCAGTACCTCAGTTGAAAATGCAGAAATCACCAGTCTTCTGTGTCGCTCACGCTGGGAGTTGGAGACTGGAGCTGTTCCTATTCAGCCATCTTGCTCCGCCCCCCTATTTTTTCTTTGTATCCTGAAAGACTCACAGTGCCTTTCACATAATAGATGCTCCATAATCTTTTATTAAGACAGGGTCTCTCTCTGTCACCCAGGCTGGAGTTCAGTTATATGAACACAGCTCACAGGGTCTGGGCAAGTTACCCAGGCTGATTTTGAAATTCTGGGCTCGAGCAATCCTTCTGCCTTGGCTTCCCAAAATGCTTGAATTACAATTTGAACCACTGCACCCAACCAATAAATGTTTCTTGAATTGAACTGAGTTTTTGTCCTCCATATGCCACTGGGACAAAAATTGCCAGTCATCATTTTATAATGAGTTCATATTAATGTTGACAATAATTTTTTTTTTTTTACATTGCCCAGCTGAAGAAACAAATAGAAAAAATTTCAAAGTCTGGATATCAAAAATAATATATAATTCCAAGTTAAGCTGAAATAAGATTATAGAAAAGTATCAACGCATTAAAGTAGAAAGTCAATTATACTGATATAAGTGGGTCTTAAACCTAGTTCTGCCACTTAAATTATCTCCCTTCAATCTCTTGGGGGCAATGAAATTAGTAGTAGAAAGAGTACTTGTTTTGGCATGAGACAAATCTGGATTCAGTTGAGATATATATATATATATCTTTTCTAACTCTTTTCTTCACTGACCTGTGAAATGTAGTATATTCTTGAAGTGCAATTCTTTCATCTGTATCATGGTCTAATTAGATATAATACATAGGGTATTCTTAATATTTTGTAAAATAATTTAAGTAAAGAATTTAACATAGAATCTACCCTATGTGAAATACACAATGCACACTGGTTTTTCCATTTATAAAATTAGGATCTTGGGGACAGAATGCATCAGAGGATGTAGCCATGTCTATGAAAATGGTATGCCTAGTTACTGGCCATGGTTGATATTCAATATATGTCTGTTAAAATAATGAAAATAGTGACATCATAATAACTCTTTTGTTGAAAACCAGCACTACTTTCTGAAATGTATTTGAGTCAGTTAGAAGCTAGTTTTCTGATGAAGAAGAAAGTAATAAAAACAAGTAAGAAGACATAAAAATAAGATGAAGAAAAGGGAGGAGGGGCAGGAAAAGGAGGAGAAGGATGAGGGAGATGAAGAGAAGGAAGAAGAACAAGGTGAAAAAAGAGGAGGAGGAGGACAGGAAGGAGGGGAAAGAGGAGAAGATGAATTAAATTTTTACAGAAAGATGAGAAAATTGTAAATCTTTATAAAGGAGCGTAAAATGTGATATGTGTATTATTAAGAAAAAAGAAATACTATCAGTTTGAAATAATTTTTAGAGTTTTCAGCCCAGAACAGTCCTGGTGGACTTTGTCTCTACCAAAGGATACCGTAAGAGGTATTGGGATGAAGCTGCTTTCATCCTTATTTTACAAAGGTCTGCCAACATCTCTTAGGACCAAGTGCTCTATACTTGTGAATTTCTTGGAATTCCAGGATAGCTACGGCCTATGTTTTAGTGACCCAAGACAGCAAAATTGCAAGGGTCTAAACTGGATTTCTTGATTTAGCATCAAAAGTCTGATCTTTTAAATAGCTTGTGGAAGTTAAAAATGGCCAAGCCTTGACATCAGGGAATTACCCTTTTAAAAAATTATTATTTCTTTAGAAAGCACCACATGTCTGGATTTTTCCATCTCATTATTGGCATGACCATTTTTGCAGGCTTAGTAATGATACTCTTTTTAAACGTTAGTCATAGTAATGAGACCCTTTTAGGAGAGAACCAAAGGCTCCATATTTAGTCTTTCAACTAATGAGCTTGGGTAAAATGTTGAATTTGATATGTGCTACAGAAACAGTTAAAATGCAGCAAAACTAGCTTTGAGAGGCAGTCAAGCTTGCCTGTGTATTGGTCTTATAATCAGGAGGTATGCGTAAGTTAGGCCTTTGCCTTTTCTTGACTATTTGGTTTCTTTGCTTGATATCTTTTAATTTACTTTACATTTTATATGTTATGATATTAAAAGGAAAATATCAAAATGAAATATAGATGCCTTTAGGCACTTTTCTTTTCTTTTTTCCTTGTCTCTGATTATAAGAAAGGAGCTTCGGTGTGGTAATATACAAAATAAAAAAGTTCTAAAAACAGCATAAAACACCTATATCCCACCAACTGAAAATGTGTGTGAGTGTGCGTGTGTACACTCACACACACTCACATACACACACAAATATGATCTATATGTCTCTAGTTTTCAGTCTAAACTTTTTATTTTTCATCTTTATATACTACTTGCATAATTTTATATTCAACTGTTTTGTTGTTTGTGTTGTTTTTATTTTCAACCTTAGATGAAGCATATAATTGAGTCAATCTTACTCTATTTCATAGTAATTATCTTGATTCTTTCAAGGCCTCATACTTGTTTTATTTTACATTGCATTTTATCTTCTATTCATTTTCTCTCCCTCCTCTTTTCCCCTTTGTTCCTCAAAACATCCAGACTAGCATATTGATGTTTCTTAGATATACAGTCAAGCTTAACACATATTTTGTTGTTTTATGTAAATATACATTTTTAATTTTCACAAATAAAATTATACATTTGTTACTTATCCTATTTCTTAATTTATTCAATAAATACTGTGTTTTTAACATTTAACCTTATTCCTCTAAGTACATCTAGTTTTTGTCTTCTATCTATAATTCTGCTTTGTATTGATTACCCTCTTCTTTTTAATTTACCCAACCTTTTGGTAATAGACATTTAGATTGATCTACTTCCTTATTACCATACATATCTTATGAATAAATTTGTCATGCACATCCCTTGATAGACTTGTGCATGGCTTTCTCTGGAGTAGATACCCAAGAGTAGGATTCCTACATCCCTAGCCACATACACACGCAATTTCACTTAGTACTACCAAGATTTGCCCTCGAAATTGGCCACACCAGTTCAGGCTCCCACCTGCAGGGCAGGGAGTGGGTTCCCATTTCACTCCTGTATTAGTCCGTTTTCATACCGCTATAAAGAACTGCCTGAGACTGGTAATTTATAAAGGAAAGAGGTTTAATTGACTCACAGTTCAGCATGGCTGGGGAGGTCTCAGGAAACTTAAAATCGTGGTGGAAAGCGAAGGGGAAGCAAGGCACCTTCCTCACAGGTGGCAGGAAAGAGCTGTGGAGGGAAGTGGAAAGAGCTCCTTATAAAACCATTAGATCTCATGAAGAACTCACTATCATGAGAACAGCTTGAAGGAAACTGCCCCCACTTTCAATTACCTTCAATTTGTCTTTCCCTTGACCTATGGGTATTACGGGGATTACAATTCAAGATGAGATATGGGTCAGGACACAAAGCCTAACCATATCAACTCTCTCACCCCATATACAATAAGGCACAATTGTAAATATCAGCTAAATATAACGCAGTGTATGTTATCTCTGCCTGCAACATTCTTCCCCTAGACATTCACATGGGTCACTCCCTCTCCTTCAAGTCTTTATTCAAATGTCAATTTATAAATGAAGACTTCACTGAAGCTCTTTAAAAAATTGCAACCCCAAACTTTTTATTCTTTTTGAAATTGCAACTCCCACACTTTATATTCTCTTTCCTTTCTTTTTATTATTTAATAGAACTCTGTAATCTCTTACATGTTAATATTTGTCACTGTTTTATATGTCCGTTAAAAATGTATATACTTTGTTGGGTACAGTGGTCTGTATGTATCTATTAGATAGTGCCTACTAATCATATTTTGTATTTTTTTAAAACACTTTCACTTATTTTAAAATCTACTTGATCTGTTAGAGGAACATGTAAAAATCTCACCCTGTAAGTTATTGACACATTTATTTCTCTCTGATATTCTTATACTGTTGTTTTATTAATTCTGTGTCTATTTCCTTAGGTGCATGTATGTTTATGAATATTGTTTCTTTTTTGATCTATTGTTCTGTTACCTATGTTATTTTACTATTTTTCTGACTTTACTTAAAATTATGTTAATATGTTATAAAAATTGCTATCTCAGACATCTGTAGTACATATTATCCTCATATATATGTTTCTATTTTTTTGTGTGCACCATATCCTTTGTTTTTAATTTTTTTCTTAAAGATAACAAATTAGTGGATTTTGGCATTAAAAAGTACAGTTTAAGAATCTCTGAGTCTTGAACAGTAAATTTAAACCATGAACATTTAATGTATCATGATTATATTTGTACTTATTTCTGTAACTTTATTTTGCAGTTCTGTTTGCCATGGTTATTTCTCTTTTCATCTTCCTTCCTGCCTCCAATTAATGGAGTAAATTTCATTGTGCAGTTTAGAAAAATTATATTGAATTATTTCTGATAGAGAACATTTATTAAGAACTTTATATTGTTTTGCCATTTTCTTATCAATTTTTAAGACTTTCAATGTGCATGTCTTCCATGATCAAGAAAAACACTTTAGCCCATTTTCTTCTTATTTGTCCTCTTCTCCTTCACCCTCTCATAGTATCATATTGAGTTTTAATCTTAATTCCTATACATTTTTTCTCTTTTCTCACTTTTTTTTATTTTGTGAGTGATCATTAAGACAATAACTTTTATTAAGGTAATTAATTAACTTTGTTAGCAAGATCTTCTATAATTCTCCTGAATTTAATAGTCTACTTGTAATTTTTTAAATAAAATGTCTGCAAAATGATATTTTGTATTAAAACTTTCGGGACTTTTTATGCCTAAGACTGATTATTTCGCTTTTTCATTTAGAGTTGATATACACGAACTTTTTTTTAGCACTTTGGAAATATTTCTCCACTATCCTCTTGCATCTGGTGCTTCATACACAATGTTGGTTTCTACCTGATTTCCTCTTCCTCTATAGATCAGGTCTTTATTTCCCCTAGAATTGGATAACATTTTCTCCTTTACTGAAGTCTTTAATTTTACTGTACAGTCTTCTTTTATTTCCTTGTTTCTCGTTTGTTTTGATTTCTTTTTCACATAATTTAGCACTCTGAGACCTTTCTATCTGTAATTTTGCTTCTGTTTTATTTTAGGACAGTCTCAATTGTTATTTCTTCAAGCATGCTTTTATGCATCCCCACTAACTTCTTTCCAGTATTCCTATTATATAAAAATTGGCAACTCTCTTTTACTCCTTTACATTCCTTAAGTTAAAAGAATATTAATCAATATATTTCTTTCCAATATCTTCCATGTACATTCATTAGTCTGAATTTCCACTTGATTCTTTAACTCTTCATTGAATCCATGCTTTCATTTATTCACCATAAGAACTTTATTTTAGTTTTTTATTTTGCTAACATATTATCACCATGATTTTTTTTATATTTCGTTTTCTTGCTTTATATTTCTAATAGACTCTCTTATTATTCTGAAGATGATTTTTTATGTTTACATCTATTTTCCTAAGCATATCTAAGCTTCATAAAGGCAAGGACCATGTCTTATACATCAACTTTTATATCTCAGTTCTTTGAAAATATGACATTCTTAAAAACATTTGCCAAATTACTAAATGTGCTAAATTAGCGAAAGAAAAGATACATTTTATTCATTGTATTCATTCTGGACTTCCAGACATTA
>NW_016817871.1:0-284 GCF_001698545.2 Rhinopithecus bieti | reverse complement strand
AGGAGGAGGAGGAGGAGAAGGAGAAGAGGAAGAGGAGAAGGAGGAGGAAGAAGAAGAAGGAGGAGGAGGAGGAGGAGGAGGAGGAGGAGGAGAAGAAGAAGAAGAAGGAGAAGGAGAAGGAGAAGGAGAAGGAGAAGGAGAAGGAGAAGGAGAAGGAGAAGGAGAAGGAGAAGGAGAAGGAGAAGGAGAAGGAGAAGAAGAAATGCTCATCATCACTGGCCATCAGAGAAATGCAAATCAAAACCACAATGGGATACCATCTCACACCAGTTAGAATGGCGATC
>NW_016817870.1:0-852 GCF_001698545.2 Rhinopithecus bieti | reverse complement strand
CCCCGCTAAAACCAGAAGTAGCCAGGCATGGTGGCGCATGCCTGTAATCTCATCTACTAGTGGGGGCTGAGGCAGGAGGATCCACTTGAACCTGGGAAGCGGAGACTGCAGTGAGCCAAGATCGTGCCACTGTACTCTACCCTGGGCAACAGTGTGAGACTCTGTCTCAAACAAAAACAAAAACAAGGCCGGGCGCGGTAGTTCACACCTGTAATCCCAGCACTTTGGGAGACTGAGGCAGGCGGATCACTTGAGGTCAGGAGTTTGAGACCAACCTGGCCAACATGGCGAAACCCTGTCTCCATTAAAAATACAAAAAATTAGCTAGGTGTGGTGGCATGCGGCTGTAATCCCAGCTAGTCGGGGGCTGAGGCAGAAGAATCGCTTGAACCCGGGAGGTGGCGGTTGCAGTGTGCCATTGTCCTCCAGCCTGGGGAAAAAGAGGGAAACTCCGTCTCAAAGCAAAACAAAAACAAAAACAGGCCGGGCGCGGTGGCTGAAGCCTGTAATCCCAGCACTTTGGGAGGCCGAGACGGGCGGATCACGAGGTCAGGAGATCGAGACCATCCTGGCTAACACGGTGAAACCCCGTCTCTACTAAAAAATATAAAAAATTAGCCAGGCGAGGTGGCGGGCGCCTGTAGTCCCAGCTACTCGGGAGGCTGAGGCAGGAGAATGGCGTGAACCCGGGAGGCGGAGCTTGCAGTGAGCTGAGATCCGGCCACAGCACTCCAGCCTGGGTGACTGACAGAGCGAGACTCCGTCTCAAAAAAAAACAAAAACAAAAACAACAAAACAAAACAAAAAACCGTACTCTAAGTTGTAATTTAAATCTACCAGGGATAGCCATAG
>NW_016817869.1:0-280 GCF_001698545.2 Rhinopithecus bieti | reverse complement strand
TGAGTGTGTGTGTGTGGGAGTGAGTGTGTGAGTGTGGGAGTGAGTGTGAGTGTGGGAATGTGTGGAAGTGAGAATGTGGGCGTGAGTGTGGGAGTGAGAGTGTGGGAGTGTGTGGGAGTGAGTGTGGGTGTGGGAGTGAGTGTGAGTGTGGGAGTGAGTGGGAATGTGAGAGTGGGAGTTGTGGGTGTGGGAGTGAGTGTGAGTGTGGGAGTGTGGGCGTGGGAGTGAGTGTGTACGTGTGGGTGTGAGTGAGTGTGGGAGTGAGTGTGGGTGTGGGAGT
>NW_016817868.1:0-284 GCF_001698545.2 Rhinopithecus bieti | reverse complement strand
TATATTTTATATCTATTGTCTATCTATTTTTTATACCTATATCTGTTATGTCTATATTTTATACCTATATCTATTATATCTGTTATGTGTATATTTTAAACCGATATCTATTATATCTATATTTTAAACCTAAATCTATAACATTTATTACATGTATATTTTAAAACTATATATATTATGTCTATATTTTATACCTATATCCATTATGTCTATATTTTATGCCTAAATGTATTATATATAGTATGTCTATATTTTATACCTATATCGATCATAACTATTATGTC
>NW_016817867.1:0-698 GCF_001698545.2 Rhinopithecus bieti | reverse complement strand
GGGATGCAGTTTCAAAACTCCATAATAGAAATAAAGTTTCATCTATGTGAGAGGAATAGACATATCAATCACAAAGCAGTTTCACAGAAATCTTCTTTCCAGTTTTTGTCTGAGGATATTTCCTTTTACTCCATAGCAGTCCATATACTCCCGAATTTCCCCAGTAGTGTTTTCTCCAAATGGGTTTCCCCAATCCTCTATGAGAAGAACAGTATAACTGTGTGAGTGGAATGCACACGTCACAAAGCAACTCCTCGGAGATCTTCTCTCCAGTTTCTATCTGAAGATAGTTTCGTTTTCACCTTAAGCCTCAAAGCGCTCCCTAATATCACTTCGCAGGATAAACAAAAGCAGTGTTAGAATACTGCTCAATGGAAACAGAAGCTTAACTGTGCAAGTGGACTCCACATGACCTAGAGCAGTTTCGTAGAAACTTTCCTTCTGGTTTTCATCTCAGAGTATTTCTTTTTCAACATATTCTTAAGAGCATTTCTAAATGTCCTTTCTCAGGTTCCACAGAAACTGTAATTTCAAACTGCACAATCCAAAGAATGATTTAACTCTATGAGATGAATACACACATCTGAAAGCAGTTGCTCCAAAAACTTATCTCCAGTTTTCTTCGGAAGATGTTCCCTTTCTCACTACAAGCCTCTGGGTGACACTTAATATCCCTTCACAGATTCCTCAAAGACAGG
>NW_016817866.1:0-693 GCF_001698545.2 Rhinopithecus bieti | reverse complement strand
GATGTTCAGCATTTCATAAACCTGTTAGCCATTTGCATATCACCTTCTAAGAAATATCTATTCATGCTCTCTGCCCACATTTAATGGGATTAGTTGTGTTTTCCTGTTGATTTGTTTGAGTTCATTTTATATTCTGGATATTGGTCCCCTGTCAGATAAATAGTTTGGAAATATTTTTCTGCCATTCAACAGTTTATCTCTTCACTCTGTTATTATTTTTTATTTTTTACTGCATAGAAGCTTTTTAGTTTAAGCCCCATTTCTCTATTTTTGCTTTTTTGCCTATGCTCTTGAGGATGGATAACAAATCTCTTGCTTAGAACAATGTCCAGAAGAGTTTTATCTGTTTTCTTCTAATAGTATTATAGTTTTGTGTGTTATGTTTAAACTGAAGTACATCTTGGATTGATTTATGTACATAGTGAGAGACAGAAGTCAAGTTTCATTCTTCTGCATATGACTATCCCACATTCCTAGTACCATTTATTGAAGAGTGTCCTTTTCCCCAATGCAAATTCTTGTCAGCTTTGTCTAAGATTAGTTGACTGCATGACTTTATTTGTTGATTCTCTATTCTGTTCCACTGATCAATGTCTCTATTTTTATATCAATACCATGCTGTTTTGGTTACTATAGCTTTTATATATAATATTAAATTAGATATTATGAATACAAAATATTTATAATTATATA
>NW_016817864.1:0-857 GCF_001698545.2 Rhinopithecus bieti | reverse complement strand
CCATGAAAACAGTGTTAGCAATCTGCTCAAAGGAAAGAACAGTGGAACTGTGAGATGAATTCACACATCCCAAACAAGTTTCTCAGAAAGCTTCTTTGTAGTTTTTGTCTGAGGATATTTCATTTGTCACCCGATCCAAAATTTCCCTCCTCATATAACCCCAAAACAGTACTAACAAACTGCTCCATGGAAAAAAATGGGTAATTCTGTGAAATGAATTAACATATCACAAAGGACTTTCTCAGAAAGCTTCTTTCTAGTTTTTATGTTAGGATATTTCCTTTTTCACCATAAGCTTCAATGCACTCCAAAATATCCCATTGTGGATTCCAAGAAAACAGTGCTAACAAACTGCTCCCTGAAAAGAATCGGGTAACACTGTGAGATGAATTCACAAATCAAAAAGGCATTTCTCAGAAAGCTTCCTTCTAATTTTTGTCTGAGGATATTTCCTTTTCAAAAAAGGCCTCAATATCCCTTTGCAGATTCTGCGAAAATAGTGTTAGCAAACTGCTCCATGAAAAGAAAGGTGTAAAACTCTGAGATGAATTCACACATCACAAAGCAGTTTCTCAGAAAGTTTCTTTCTAGTTTTTCTCGGAGGATACTTCTTTGGAACCATAGGCTTCAAAGTGATAAAAATTATCCCTTCTCAGATTCCACAAAACGGTGCTAGCCAATGACTCCATGAAAGAGTTGTGTAACACTTTGAGAAGAATTCACACATTACAAAGCAGTTTATCAGAAAGGCTGTTTTTGGATTTTATCTGCACATATTTCCCTTGTCACCATAGGCTTCAAAGTGATCGAAATTATCCCTTCTCCAATTCCACAAAAACAGTGCTAACAATGGCTCA
>NW_016817863.1:0-1673 GCF_001698545.2 Rhinopithecus bieti | reverse complement strand
ACACATATATGTATGTGTATATATATAGAAAGATACAAACATATATATGTATGTGTGTGTGTGTGTATACACACAGTTGGCTCTCTCATCCAGGGGTTCCAGCAACTGTAGGGTCCACAGCCATGGACCAAAATATCTGGAGGCCGGGCATGCTGGCTCATGCCTCTAGTCCCAGCACTTTGGGAGGCCAAGGCAGAAGGATCACTTGAGCCTGGGAGTTTGAGACTAGCCTGGGCAACATAGTGAGACTTAGCCTCTACAATAAAAAATTTAAAAAATAAGCATTAGCCGGGCTTGGTGGTACACGCCTGTAGTCCCAGTTACTTTTGAGGCTGAGGCAGGAGGATTGATTGAACCCAGGAGGCAGAGGTTGCAGTGAGCCAAGATCATGCCTCTGCTCTCCAGCCTAGGTGAGAGAGCAAGATTCTGTCTCAAAAAAAAAAAAAAAAAGAAAATTCCCACAAAATCTCACATGGGGGAAAAAAAAACGTGGCAATTAAAAATACAAAATAAAACATGCAGTGTTTACATAACATTTACATTGTATTAGGTATTATAAGTAATCTAGAGATGACAAAGTATATGGGAGGACATGCATGGTTATATGCAAATACTGTGCTATTTTATATCAGGGTCTTGAGCATTGGGAGATTTGGTATCTGCGGGGGTGTGGGGGGGCGGTTCTTGGAATGCATCTTCCATAGATACCAAGGGATGACTGTATAATCTTTCTCTCTCTCTGAAACCAATGAGGCACACTACCAGAAATTAAAGACTTGGGAAAGTTAATTATTAATTGGTCACTTCTGCTAATCACAGACATGACACCCGCTGTCTTGCACCAAGAATTCCATCAGGACCAAAATCACGCAATCTTAGTGTTAAAGAGAGGCTATCTTGGAGTTCAGCATTCAATCCAAATCACAGGTGGAAACCCTGAGGCACTGAATGTATGTCACAGACAGCTATGGATGCCTTTCCAGCATGCAGTACCTCTTCTTCTGGTGTCAGTGCCTTAACTTCCCCTGGGAGGGTATCCTCCCTGAGTTATGGCAATGTGATTTCGGTGGAAGTGACTCTACCCCTGATTCCAGGAGTAGATACCTGACACTGGTCTGGCCAATCATCATACTCCATCTCCCTGGCTTTGTCAGTTGGCTCAGCAACGTGCACATGAGCCACTTTTAGCTAATGAGGTAAGCATTCGCCTCTTTTGTGGGAACAAAAAGATGAGCTCTCATTCTGCTGGACACATCAGCAGTGAGGACGTTAAGAGTGACACCCAGTGGAGAAAGTCGGCCTGGAGTCAAGGCAGCACAGAGGAAAGCAGTGGCAAGAAGCAGAGAAAGAGAATACCAGAGATCCCACCCAGGCATATTTTTGGAATGTCTGGATCCAGCCATGCCTGAGGACTGATCTTTTCATTCATATGAGAGTCCAAGAATTTTTTTTTTTTTTTTTTTTTTTTTTTTGCTTAAACCGGTTTGAATTGCACTTTTGTTTCTTGGAAACAAATTAGCTCTGAGAAACACAGGTAACACAGAGCCCAAGTTCTTTGTCTAAGTCAGGGACTCGGCTATGTAAGCTATACAGGAACCAAGCATCCAGATCTTAGGCTAGTACATTTTTTCTCTTTTTAATGAAGTGTAACACATATGCACATCTCTCTCTAT
>NW_016817862.1:0-1673 GCF_001698545.2 Rhinopithecus bieti | reverse complement strand
TAGTTCTCCTTGAAGAGGTCCTTCAATTCCATGGTTAGCTGTATTCCTGGTATTTTATTCTCTTTGTAGCAATTGTGAATGGGAGTTTATTCATGATTTGGCTCTCTGCTTGTCTATTGTCGGTATATAGGAATGCTTGTGATTTTTGCAAATGATTTTGTATTCTGAGACTTTGCTGAAGTTGCTTATCAACCTAAGAAGCTTTTGGGCTGAGACAATGGGGTTTTCTAGATATAGGATCATGTCATCTGCACACAGAGACAGTTTTACTTCCTTTCTTCCTATTTGAATACTCTTTATTCCTTTATATATTTCTCATGCCTGATTGCCCTGGTCAGAACTTCCAATACTATGTTGAACAGGAATGGTGGGAGACGGCATCCCTGTCTTGTGCCAGTGTTCAAGGGGAATTCTTCCAGCTTTTGCCCATTCAGTATGATATTAGCTATGGGTTTTTCATAAATGGCTGTTACTATTTTAAGGTATGTTTCATCAATACATAGTTTGTTAAGAGTTTTTAACATGAATGGATGTTGAACTTTATCAAAGGCCTTTTCTGTGTCTGTTGAGATAATCATCCGGTTTTGTCTTTAGTTCTGTTTATGTGATGAATTACGTTTATTAATTCATTGAACCAGTCTTTCATCCTGGGGCTGAAGCCAACTTAATCATGGTGGATAAGCTTTTTGATGTGCTGCTGCATTCAGTTTGCCAGTATTTTATTGAGGATTTTTACATCAATATTCATCAGGGATACTGGCCTGAGGATGGCATATCAGGGGGTTAGTGGAGGGAGAGTATCAGGATAGATAGCTAACGCAAGTGGGGCTTAATACCTAGGTGATGGGTTCATACGTGCAGCAAACCATATGTACATCACACAATTACCTATGTAACAAACCTGCATGTCCGGCACACATATCCTGGCACTTAAAATAAAATTAAATTAAAATTTTAAAATATATACATGTAGAAACATCTTGGATGTGGTATCAAATTATTGTAAAAAATTAACTTATCAATAATAAAAGTTGGCCATGATATTGATTATAAAATAAACCTTCATTTTTAGAGATTCTTGTATTATAATGAAAGATTTTGAAACTAAAGTTCTTTTGCTACTGACTAGGTACGCGATCTTGGACATTTTCTTATGAAAGATCCCATAACATTTTAAGTGTTTTCGTTCAAATATTATGGCCAAAGTCCAGCTGAAGCGGTATTTTCTAACATCCAGAATTCATTTTAAATTTTAAGCAGAATGTTACATATCACTTTTATTATAAAACATTATGCACTGTAGTTTGTATAAGATAAACTTATTGTCCTGAAAAAACTAATGGAACCAAAAGATGTACTATTAGAACTAATATAAATGGTTAAACAAAGTACTCAGTCACATAATAAATATGACCAATTCAAATACAATGGGAAAGATCTCACTAAAAACAAACAAAAAACAAAATATCTAGGAATAAACTGTATAAGAAGTTTGTAGGACATATACTGTGAAAAAACTATCAAACTTGATTACAGAAAATTTAAAAAAAAATTGAACAGAAAGAAACTAGTCTAATACTGCATACCAAATATTTAACTTTGGCAATTTCTGGGTAGTAGGATTATATTTAATTTTGATTGCTACTTTATGCTTGAGCATAATTTCTAAATTT
>NW_016817861.1:0-1674 GCF_001698545.2 Rhinopithecus bieti | reverse complement strand
CTCTTTTATTTCACTGAGCAGTGGTTTGTTGTTCTCCTTGAAGAGGCTGTTTTCTATGTTGATATGCTCTTTGTTTATTCATTTTCTTGTTTTTACACCAAATATTTATTGAGAATCTATTGTGGAGTAGCAGCATTCTATTTGCTTGTAATAAATCAGCCAACAAAACAAACAGAATTACCTGCCCAAGTAGAGCTTATATTTAAATGAAGGTAACATATTATAGACATAAATCCTTATTTAATATATCATTTTAGAACATTATCTGAACTGAAAAATGTAAATACAGCAAGATGAGGGAAGTTGGTGTTCACATTCTTCTTTTGTTTTGTTTTTTTTTGTTGTTGTTGATGAAGTCTTCTTCTGTTGCCCAGGCTGGAGTACAGTGGCACAATCTTGGCTCACTGCAACCTCTGCCTCTCGGATTCAAGCAAAATTGAATCTCCTGCCTCAGCCTTCTGAGTAGCTGGGGTTACAGGTGCCTGCCAACATGCCCAGCTAATTTTTGTATTTTTAGTAGAGACTGGGTTTCACCATCTTGGCCAGACTTGTCTCGAACTCCTGACCTCATGATCGGTCTGCCATGGCCTTCCAAAGTGCTGGGATTACAGGTGTGAGCCACCGCACCCGGCCCACTTTATGCTTAAACAACCTATCCACAGGACTCATTGCTTTATTTCTATAAATCTTAGATATTCATTGCATCTTTGAGGCTACACAATGTGCCCCCTCTCTTAAGAACTCTGCTTAGAAATCCTTCTACTGATTTATTTTTCTTAATGTCATTTATTAATAGTAAACATACCATATAATTAATTGATTATATATATTTTAAATGTATTCTATTTCCTTGTAAATTCATGACTTCATGAGGTCAAAATCTATTTGGTACATTGCTAGAATCCAAGTATATAGAATATTTCTTGACATATAATCGGTGTCAATAGACACATTACTCTAAAATAATTAAAGTATTACTTTAATTGCTTCATAGCTGTAATGAAGAATATTTTACATAAGAAAAAGTCTGATATCTTAATTTGGGGGTCTAAGCATACATGATCGTTTTCTTTTCATCAAACATTCCATTACAATAAACAAATGTGGTGTTTCTGAAGCATAACATGGAGACCATTATCAGACGTTTTATTCAGGAATTCTGGGTAAATTGAGAAGTGATGGGATCAGGTAAATTAAAAAGCCCAGGGCACAGAAAATCACATTTTAAAATGTGCACAACAAAATGCTTTCACTTCAGAAAAAGCAGTTCTTCCCATTTTGAAATCTTGGGGTCAAGCTTATGAGAATGGATCACTGCTTTTAGATATGGCACTAAAAGCACAATTCATAAAAGAAAACTAAATAGATAAATCAGAGTTCATAAAAATACAATATTTTTCAAACCAGACCAGACCAGATCAAACCAGACCAGATCAAACCAGACCAGATCAAACCAGACCAGATCAAACCAGACGAAACCAGACCAGACCAGATCAAAAAAGACCAGACCAAATCAAACCACATCGGATCAGACTAGACCAGATCAAACCAGACGAGACCAGAACAGACCAGAACAGACCAGACTAGACAGGATAAAACCAGACGAAACCAGACCAGACCAGACCAGACCAGATCAAACCAGACCAGACCAGACCAGACCAGAACAGACCAGAC
>NW_016817860.1:99827-109750 GCF_001698545.2 Rhinopithecus bieti | reverse complement strand
GGTGGCTCACGCCTGTAATCCCAGCACTTTGGGAGGCCGAGGCAGGTGGATCATTGAGGTCAGAAGCTTGAGACCAGCCTGGCCAACATGGTGAAACTCCGTCTCTACTAAAAATACAAAAATTAGCGGGGTGTGGTGGCAGGCACCTGTAATCCCAGCTACTCGGAAGGCTGAGGCAGGAGAATTGCTTGAACCCGGGAGGTGGGGGTTCACTAGCCGAGATCATGCCACTGCACTCCACCCTGGGTGACAGAGCAAGACTCTGTCTCAAAAAAAAGAATTTACACCCTCAACAACACTGAAAAGTTCTGGTTTCCCTACAACTGTGCATCACTTTTTTGCTTTTCATTTTGTCAGATAAGTAAAAAGTTTAAAACATTCATTCATGAGACAGGGTCTCCCTGTGTCACCTAGGCTAGAGTGCAAGGACACAATCATAGCTCACTGCATCCTTGAACTACTGGGCTCAAGTGATCCTCCTGCCTCAGACTCCTGAGTAGCTAGGACTTAACAGGTGCATGTCACCATGCACGGCTTTTTTTTTTTTGAGACAAGATGTCACTGTGTTGTCTCGGCTGGAATAAAGTGACAAGATCATGGCTCACGGCAGCCTCAAAACTCTGGGCTCTAGCAATTCTCCCACCTCAGCCTCCTGAGTAGCTAGGACTACAGGAGCACTCCACCACACCAACTAGTATTTATTTTATTTCTGTAGAGATGAGGTTTCACTCTGTTGCCCAGGCTGGTCTTTAACTACTAGCCTCAAGGAATTCCCTCACCTCAGCCTTACAAAGTGGTGGGATTACAGTCATGAGCCACTGAACTTAGACTGTGACTAACTTTTTTTGTACAGGCAGGGACTCACTATGTTCCTTAGGCTGGTCTTGAACTCCTGGCCTCAAACAATCCTCCTGCCTCAGCCTCCCAAAGTGCTGCAATTATAGGTGTGAGTCACAGTGCCTGGCCTTTAACTTTTTATTATGGATTTTTTTAAAAAAAATAAAGTGAATAATTTAGTGAACCCCCATGTTGTCATCACCTTGCTCTAACAATCATTAAAATATGGCCACTTTGTTTCCATGTTAACATTCCCCCCTCCACCCTCACCCTGGCAACCATGGACTATTTATTTGTAAGCAAATGAAAAAGGATTTTTAAATAATGACCTTGGCCTGTTGAAATAGTTATATTTCAACATTTAAAAAAAATTTAATATATATATATTTTAAAAATTACATAATCAAATTCAGTCCTTCACATTATTTTATCTTCAAAGATGGGTATATAAAATACGTAAAAACAAGTTTATGTTATAATCTTTGTTTCTTTCTAAGGAATGTCTTCTAGTTTCTGTAACATTTTAAAATAATGTATTTCAGGTATTCATTAGATGTGCTATCTTCCAAATAACATCAGCAAAAAGAGTCACAACTACCAGAGAGACATTCTCACTGGCTATTCAACTCAGCGAGCTGCTCTAGAGTCTTTACGTCTGTGAGAATATTAGAGATGTTAAGAGTAGCCTTCTGACTTGCTAATTCGCTAGACCAGTAATTTGGTATGTATAATAACCCCCTGGGTGACTGGACATGGTGGCTCACGCTTGTAATCCCAGCACTTTGGAAGGCTGAGGCTGGCAGATCACTTGAAGTCCAAAGTTCGAGATCAGCCTGGCCAAATGAAACCCTGACTCTACTAAAAATACAAAAATTAGCCGGGTGTAGTGGTGCATGCCTGTAGTCCCAGCTTAGTCCCAGCTACTCAGGAGGCTGAGGCAGGAGAAAGGTGTGAACCCGGGAGGTGGAGCTTGCAGTGGGCTGAGATTGCACCACTGCACTCCAGCCCAGGCGACAGAGCAAGACGCCATCTCAAAAAAAAAAAAAAAAAAAAAAAAAAAAAAAAAAAAAAAAAAAAAAAAAAAAAAAAAAAAAAAAAAAAAGGAACTGCCTAGGTTTATTATTTAAAAAAAAAAAGGATTCTTGAGCCCTACTCTCAAACATGTGAATTCAGCAGGACAGGCCCAGGAGTTTGTATTTTAAACAAGTACCCCAGGTGATTCTGAAGAGGGTGGTCGGTCCATAGATCCTACTTTGAGATGCCCTGCTCTAAAGGAACTGGATTTGGGAATTGACTATATTAGACCATGTTAAGAAAATTTGACAAGGGTAAATAAATTTAGATGTAAAGATTCTTTGTTAATTTATCACTTCCATTTTCACACTGTCCACTGACATATTTTTAAAATACTCTAGCCTAAATGTGGACACACAACCAACCAGAGCGGGGAAAAATCAAAACGAAAATAAACATGAGGCTAGTAAATAATACCTTTAAGATATGACCTAGCCTTTGGGGTTTACAGACACCTTCACCATCTAGTTTCAAATCTAGGCCCATTAAGGTGTTTTGTGGGATTCATCACTGAAGCGCACCCAATTTTAGACATCTCAAAAATCACGTAGACTTGAGAGAACATGTGTGTTTGGGTGAAACAGCATCAGAACCTTTTCTTTTCTTCTTCCTACTAAGTGTCAGTCTTCAAGTTTTATTCCAAGGATCAGCTTCATATCCAGGTGACAAGCCATATCCTTTAAGGAATAACATGTCCACCCTTACGAATATAGTCTTAGTTTACAGACATTGATAGATCAACTACTTTTTTGTTTTTGTTTTTAGACAAAGTCTCACTGTGTTGCCCAGGCTGGAGTGCAGTGGTGTGATCTCAGCTTACTGTAACCTCTGTGTCTCCCAGGCTCAAGCAATTCTCCTGCCTCAACCTCAGTAGCTGGGATTATAGGCGCCCACCACCACACCCAGCTAATTTTTTTTTGTATTTTTGGTAGAGATGGGGTTTCACCATGTAGGCCAGGCTGTTCTCGAACTCCTGATCTCAAGTGATCTGCCCGCCTTGGTCTCCCAAAGTGCTGGGATTACACGCATGAACCACTGGCGCCCAGCCAGATTAAGTATTTTTTAATACAACAACTCAACAGGCATAGGAGAGACACATCAGGGTGTGTGTGTGGGGTAGGCTGGAGGGGGCATTTTGTTATAATAAGATATGAGTCAATTATGAATCAGTGCCAATGACAATGGTTTTTTTTTTTTTTTTTTCAGACAGTCTCAATCTGTTGTTCCAGGCTGGAGAGCAGTGGTGCAATCTTGGCTGACTGCAACCTCTGCCTCCCGGGTTCAAGCAATTCTCCTGCCTCAGCCTTCTGAGTAGCTGGGATTACAGGCCTACACTACCATACTTGGCTAATTTTTGTATTTTTAGTAAAGATGGGGTTTTGCCATATTGGCCAGGCTGATCTTGAACTTCTGGACTCAAGTCATTCACCTGTCTTGGCCTCCCAAAGTGCTGGGATGACAGGGGTGAACCACTGCAGCGAGCCAACAATGCTATTTTGATAAAATCCCACTAATATACCTTGATGTTTCTTGACTAGGTTAGTAATTTTAGGTTGACTTTTGGAATATTCTTATAATAATTTGTTTGAAATTTGTGGATTAAAAATGATTAGGTGCCACTGCCAACATTTTAAAACCATTCTTCATGATCAGCTCATCAGACACTGGTACTATTATTATACCATCAGTCTGTTGCTTCTTTCGGACCCAGGCTCTCATTAGAACAGTACGAAAGTTTTGCTGTAATTATGTTCCCATTTTATCTTTTTTCTTAGACCAGATATCCACACCAACCCAGTTTTAGATAGGTCTCAGAAGCTTATCTCTATGGAAACCCAGGAACTTTAATATAAACGTATACACACACAAACATACAAATGAAATATATGTTTCTTAGGGTCAGGCCCTTTCCAAGACTTTGAGTAGGGTTTTGGCTTCTAGAACAACGGAGTCTGTACCAATTATTATTATTATCATTATTATTTTTTGAGATGGGGTCTCCCTGTGTCACCCAGGTTGGAGTGCAGTGGCACTATCACAGCTCACTGTAGCCTCCACCTCCTTGACTCAAGCAAGCCTTCTGCCTCAGCCTTCCGAGTAGCCGAGATCACAGACATGTGCCACCATGCCCAGCTAATTTTAAAATTATTTGTACAGATGAGGTCTTGATATGTTGCCCAGGCTGGTCTTGAACTCCTGGGCTCAGGTGATCCTTCCACCTCAGCCTCCCAAAGTGTAGGGATTACAGGCATGAGCCGCTGTGCCCAGCCACCAATTATTCTTTCCAGGTAGAAATTATCACACGGTGTCACATCTGAAAAGCCTAATTAGATATGCAAACATGTGCTTAAAATATGGAGGCAAGAGAGCATTGGTAGGTCTGAAGAGCTGTTAAGAAGTTTAATATTAGTGTATGAGGGTGTTTGGGTTAGGGGGAGTGACATGGAGGAACCTTAAATGCATATTGCTAAGCAAAAGAAGCTTATCTGAAAAAGACCAGATAGTGTATGATTATGACTATATGACATTCTGGAAAAGGAAAAATTATGGAGACAGTAAGCAGTGGTTGCAGGAGTTCAGGGCGCAGAAGACGGATGAACAGGTGGAACATAGGAGATTGTCAGGCAGTGCAACCATTTTCTATTCTACTGTAATGGTGGATACATGTCATTATACATTTGTCAAAACATATAGAATGTACAACACAAAGAATGAACCCTAATGTAAACTATGGACTTCAGTTAATAATAATGTGTCAATGTTGGCTCATCAATTGTAACTTATGTATTAAAATACTGCAGGATGTCAATTATAGGAGAAACGCAGAAGGTGTTGAGGGGGCATATGGTAACTCTCTTAATTTTCCACTTAATTTTTAATTATTCTGTAACTCTGACTGTCCCCCAAGATAAAGTCTACTGGTTAACAATTAGATGTTCAGTGTTTTTTCCTATGGCCACAATGCTCTAATGGCAAAATTGCTTGAGAAAAGTTTGACACTATGTGTGTTTCAAGAATGTATTTAGGGCCAGGTGCAGTGGCTCATGCTTGTGATCCCAGTAGGCTGGGAAGTCGAGGCAGGTGGATCACTTGAAGTCAGGAGTTCGAGACCAGCCGGCCAAAGTGGTAAAACGCTGTCTCTACTAAAAATACAAAAATTAGCCAGGCAAGGTGGCACACGCCCGTACTCCTAGCTACTTGGGAGGCTGAAGTAGGAGACTTGCTTGAACCTGGGAGGTGGAGGTTGCAGCGTGCTGAAATGGTGCCACTGCACTCCAGTCTGGGCGAAAGAGTGAGACACTGTCTCAAAAAAAAAAAAAAAAAAAAAAAGGAAAAAGGAAAAAGAAAATAATATATGTATTTAGGCTCATTTTAAAGTGAAATAAAACACAGGAAAATGCACAGATTTTAAGTGTACAAGTTGGTAAAATTTTACTTATATACATAGTCATGAAATTATCACCCAGATTGAGCTATAGTGCATTTTCCACACCCCAGGAGACTCCCATGTGTCTTCATCCAGAAATTGCCCTACACTCTTCTGGTAACCATCATTCTGACATCTACCATCACACAATAGTTCTGTCTATTCTTGTATTTAATATAAAGGATTATATGGTATGCATTTGTTTCTGTATCCTGTTATTCAACATTATGTCTGTGAGATTCACCAATGTTGGCATGTAGCATGGTAGTTCATGCTTTTTCTGTGTGGCACAGTATTGCATTTGTGATTACATCATAATTTATCCATTCTAATGTTAATGGCCATTTGGGTTGTCTCCAATCTATTACATATAATGCCATTACAAGCATTCTTAAACATGTCTTTTGGTTAATATATGCACTCATTTCTCTTGAGTGTAACTTCTGCGTCATAGAGAAGATTTAGTAAATACTGCCAAACCATTTTCCACAGTTTGCAATAGGCTCCTTAATTTTTGCAAGAGAACTTTTACCTTACTTTCTGCCTAGTTAATTGTCAAAGTCGATTAATGGTCCCTTAACTGACCACACTGAATAACTTAATTCCATGTTCTTAATAGAAAATACAACACTGAATTTTCAGCTATCCAATCATGTTAGTGAAGATATGGAATAGGAAGTCTTGTACATTGCTGGTGGGAGTGTAACTTTGTATAAGCACTTTGGAAAATGGCTTTGCAGTATCAACTAAAGTTGAATGTCTACACCCTTCATACCTAGAGTAACTATACACTTCAGTGTGCTTGGGACAGTCCTGGCTTATCCCTGTTGTTACATAATAATTTTTAATTATTTTCATTCTCAAAAGTGTCCTGGTTTGAACAATTATAGTAGTCACCCAGCAATTCCATTCCTAGGCATACGAAAAACAGAAATGAATATATTACACCAAAAATTTTATAACAGGGCTCATAACAGTTTTATTCATAATAACCCCAAATGGAAATAACTCCAATGTATACAATAGTCAAATGCACAAACTATGATATATTCGTAAGAGATGAACAGACTACTGCTGCATGGGACTACATGGATAAATATCAGCGTTGAGTGAAAGATCCAAAACCCCAAATAACTCATTCTATATGATTACATTAGTAAAATGTTAAAAACCAGGGATCTCGTTTGTGATATGAGAAGTCAGGAAAATGAGGAGATGAGGGAGAGAGTGTGGGAGGAGTGGCGAGGGCCTTCTGAAATTCTGGTAATGTTCTAGTTCTTCACCTGGCTGAGAATTAAATGGGCATGCTCATTTTTGTGATAATTCATCAAGCTAGACACTTATGGTGTGTATTTTTCTGTACATATCTCATACTTTAATAAAAATGTATCCTAAATAAAAGTCTAAGAAATAATATCTATAAAAGGTTGTTGGAAAGATATGCAACTGCCATTCATTCTTCCACTCGTATACCTCTCGATCTAACCAGATGACCAGTAAGTTATGTATTTAGATCCCATTGTTTTTGCTCATTACAAAATAGGTCTTTATATGTTAAACCATTACCCTAACACTTTCCTGTTTAGTACATTTCCTTATCCTCTTCATATAGACCCATAAGAGAAATTTCTTTCAAAGTTTAGAAATAGGAAAAGAACAACTGGTTTGGCTTTGTCTTACTAGACACATTCTTCAACATGTTATGCTCCTTACTTTGCTTTGGCTACCAAATATGTGACCTACTTTGATACTGTATGCATTTTTGTTTGCTAATATTAACTCTCATCTTACCAGATTTCACCTTACCAATGATTCTTTTAACTGTTAGATTGAATCATATATTGCCACTTTTTAAGTGAATGTCAAGTATCAGTAATTTATTTTGGTCTAACCTAGTATTTGATTATTTTTGTGTCATATGTATTCATACAAACTGTGTAAAAATCTATGGGGAACAAGGTAGGGTATAAATACAAAAATAAACATTTGTCACTGTGCATAATGAGTCTCAGTTTCAATTATTTGTTTGGTTGTATTCTAAGAATAAGGTCATTCATAAAACAATCAAATATGGCTCCACATTTATTGGTAGTTTGACCATTTAGACAATAATAGAAAGACTAGCCAGAACCAAATCCCTAATCCAGTAACAAAATAAAAACAAACAAAAAACGTGCTTCTTTTATTTTAAAAGTCTTTTTTTGTTTTCTAGTATTATGCTGATATTGTTAAACTATTAGCATTTTATAAACCATTTTAAAATAATGTTTATAGTATTTAAATCAATAGGCATATTTTCATAAATACTTTCATAAAAATTATACTTATTGTATTTTCATAAATACTTTCATAAATATTGTACTTAACACATGATTGAATGTGTTATTAAGACATGATTGAATATATGTAGATAAATTTTTTCTAAATCATGTGATTTGACACTAGAGCTAAATATTTAAAATAAGCGCTGTTTGGAAAAATATGGAATAATTGATTGCTGTAGATGTATTCTATCTCTTCTGTTAGTCCCTTGATGGCAGGGATTATTTCTGAATCATTTTTATATACTAGAACTTACTACTCTGACTTGATAAGAGCAGGCACATTACTTGGTAAGAGAAGGCACATGAACTACACTGAATAGATGGTAGGATTCTTGAAAAAGCCCTAGGTAGCAAGGCCACTGAGTCCAGACTGCCTCTCCAGACTCCCTCCTCTCTGGGCAGGGCATCTCTGAAAAAAAAAAAAACAGCGCAGCCCCAGTCGGGACTTAGAGATAAAACCCCACCTCCCTGGGACAAAGCACCTGGGGAAGGGGCAGGTGGGGGCACAGCTTCAGCAGACTTATACATCCCTGCCTGGCAGCTCTGAAGACAGCAGCGGATCTCCCAACACGGTGTTCAAGCTCTGATAAGGGACAGATTGCCTCCTCAAGTGGGTTCCTGACCCCCGTGTATCCTGACTGGGAGACACCTCCCAGTAGGGGCCGACAGCCACCTCATACAGGAGAGCTCTGACTGGCATCTGGCAGGTGCCCCTCTGGGATGAAGCTTCCAGAGCAACAAACAAGCAGCAACCTTTGCTGTTCTGTAGATTTCACTGGTGATACTCAGGCAAACAGGGTCTGGAGTGGACCTCCAGCAAACTCCAGCAGACCTGCAGCAGAGGAGCCTATCAGAAGGAAACCTAACAAACAAAAAGGCATAGTATCAACATCAACAACAAAAAAAAGGATGTCCACTCAGAGATCCCAGCTGAAGGTCACCGACTTCAAAGACCAAAGGTTGATAAATCCACAAAGATGGGGAGAAACCAGCGCAAAAAGGCTGAAAATTCCAAAAACCAGAATGCCTCTTCTCCTCCAAAGGATCACAACTCCTTGCCAGCAAGGGAACAAAACTGGATGGAGACTGAGTCTGATGAATTGACAGAAGTAGGCTTCAGAAAGTGGGTAACGACAAACTCCTCCGTGCTAAAGGAGCATGTTATAATCCAATGCAAGGAAGTTAAGAACCTTGAAAAAAGGTTAGATGAATTGCTAACTAGAATAAACAGTTTAGAGAAGAACATAAATGACCTGATGGAGCTGAAAAACATAGCATGAGAATTTCGTGAAGCATACACAAGTATCAATATCCGAATCGATCAAGCAGAAGAAAGGATATCAGAGATTGAAGATCAACTCAATGAAATAAACCAAGAAGACAAGATTAGAGAAAAAAGAGTGAAAAGAAACAAACAAAGCCTCCAAGAAATATGGGACTATGTGAAAAGACCAAATCTACATTTGATTGGTATACCTGAAAGTGATGGGGAGAATGGAACCAAGTTGAAAAAATCATGATATTATCCAGGAGAACTTCCCCAACCTAGCAAGGCAGGCCAACATTCAAATTCAGGAAATACAGAGAACAGCACACAGATACTCCTCGAGAAGAGCAACCCCAAGACACATAATCGTCAGATTCACCAAAGGTGAAATGAAGGAAAAACTGTTAAGGGCAGCCAGAAAGAAACGTTGGGTTACCCACAAAGGGAAGCCCATCAGACTAACAGCAGATCTATCAGCAGAAACCTTACAAGCCAGAGGAGATTGGGGGCCAATATTCAACATTCTTAAAGAAAATACTTTTCAACCCAGAATTTCATATCCAGATAAACGAAGCTTCATAAGCGAAGGAAAAATAAAATTCTTTACAGACAAACAACTGCTGAGCGATTTTGTCACCATCAGGCCTACCTGACAAGAGCTCCTGAAGGAAGCACTAAATATGGAAAGCATCAGCCAGTACCAGCCACTGCAAAAACATACCAAATTGTAAAGACTATTGACACTATGAAGAAACTGCATCAATTAGCGGACAAAATAACCAGCTAGCATCATAATGGCAGGATCAAATTCACACATAACAATATGAACCTTAAACATAAATGGGCTAAATGCCCCAATTAAAAGATATAGACTGGTAAACTGGATAAAGAGGCAAGACCCATCAGTGTGCTGTATTCAGGAGACCCATCTCACATGCAAAGACACACACAGGCTCAAAATAAAGGGATGGAGGAAAATTTACCAAGCAAATGG
>NW_016817860.1:81197-97696 GCF_001698545.2 Rhinopithecus bieti | reverse complement strand
AGGCATGGGCAAGGACTTCATGACTAAAACACCAAAAGCAATGGCAACAAAAGCCAAAATTGACACATGGGATCTAATTAAACTAAAGAGCTTCTGCACAGCAAAAGAAACTATCATCAGGGTGAACAGGCAACCTACAGAATGGGGGAAAATTTTTTGCAATCTATATTTGCATCTGACAAAGGGCTAATATCCAGAATCTACAAAGAACTTAAACAAATTTACAAGGAAAAAACAAACAACCCCATCAAAAAGTGGGCAAAGGATATGAACAGACACTTTTCAAAAGAAGACATTTATGCACCTAACAAACATATGACAAAAAGCTGATCATCACTGGTCATTACAGAAATGCAAATCAAAACCACAATGAGATACCATCTCATGCCAGTTAGAATGGTGATCATTAAAAAGTCAGGAAACAACAGATGCTGGAGAGGATGTGAAGAAAAAGGAACACTTTTACACTGTTGGTGGGAGTGTAAATTAGTTCAACCATTGTGGAAGACAGTGTGGTGATTCCTCAAGGATCTAGAACTAGAAATACCATTTGACCCAGCAATCTCATTACTGGGTATATAACCAAAGGATTATAAATCATTCTACTATAAAGACACATGCACACATATGTTTACTGCGGCACTGTTCACAATAGCAAAGACTTGGAACCAACTCAAATGCCCATCAATGATAGACTGGATAAAGAAAATGTGGCACATATACACCATGCAATACCATGCAGCCATAAAAAAGGATGAGTTCATGTTCTTTACAGGGACATGGATGGAGTTGGAAACCATCATTCTCAGCAAACTAACAGAAGAACAGAAAACCAAACATTGCATGTTCTCACTCGTAAGTGGGAGTTGAACGATGAGAACACATGGACACAGGGAGGGGAACATCACACACCAGAGCCTGTTGTGGGATGGGGGGCTAGGGGAGGGATAGCATTAGGAGAAATACCTAATGTAGATGACGGGTCAATGGGTGCAGCAAACCACCATGGCACGTGTATACCTATGTAACAAACCTGCACGTTCTGCACATGTACCCCAGAACTTAGAGTATAATAAAAAAAAAAAAAGAAAAAGCTCTAGGTACTATTTATTTATCCCATCCTTTTAAACGCTGAAGGAGAACATTAATAAGCAGACAGATGGGAGTACTAACAATACAAGACCCAAATAACATATTCATTCTTACCTGATGTGGACTGCTTCATCATGTTATGCATTAAGAGACAAAGTATAAAAAGTAAAAATATGTAGAATTTATTTAAATAATACTTAAGACATCTGACACACTCAGCACAAGTTTAATAGTTAACAAAATCTTTTTTTATAACCTCTAAATCTACTTTAACGAAATCTTAACTTTGCATTATCAATAAAGAGATTGGATTTTAGAATTTCTTTGTGTGTATTAAATAATGCTGGACTCCCCAAAACATTTAGTAATGATAAAAGGAAAGCAGTAAGTTATTATACAATTTACAAAGAATAAAGTATACAAATGCAGTATAGTTAATAAGAAAACAGGAAACTGTCATGTTCATAGTCTGAGGAAAGGTTTTGACAGGAAACAGCAGAGTTTCTTACTGTATGATAGTCAAAATTCAAACACTAAAAAAACACTATTTAAAAAAGATTACAGCTATTCCATGCAACTTATCATTGAAATTCTACAGCAGGGATAACTTGTGAAGATGAATATTCTGAAGCCCCAAAGGACTTCATAATCATTAAGGATACATAAGTATTTCTAAATTTTGCATTAGTCTTCTTTATTGTCTAAACCACTAAATATTAAGACAAATTTCTTTTGTGAAACAGAGAAGTGTCATGGTTTTAGAGTTTTGTAGTCTTTAAATGTAGGTTTTTTATAAGTGATACAAAAATCTGTGCTGAGAAAATATGATCACCTGGGCAAGTGTCTCTGTGTGGCTAGAGGACACAATGTGCTATGTGTCTGCTTGCTTTTAGCACATCATAGGACACTGATAACTCGAAAAAGTTACGGTTTTTTTTTACACTTGGTTTTAAAGAGACATAACAAGTTATCCTTCTTCAATTTTAACATTTGGGGTAATGGAATTAATAATACAATCTTATAAATATATAATGCTTTACAGTTAAAAGTGCTTTCATGCATATTATTTCAACTTAAAAAAATTTTCCCCTGTGTGTGATTGGAGGTTGCACTGTGCAGACAACTACCACTTTCTGAGATTCAAAAGAATAAGAGGAAGGGCTGCATTGGGTATTTTGAAAGACAATCAATCCACAACAAAGTGGAAAAAAGTCATCCACACACCAAAAAAACCCCTAACCAAATGAACTTTGATCACTACTAGACAGGGTTTAAACCATTGAAGTGAATCATGTGATACCAAGTGAACTGCAAAACAGTTGCAGTAAGTTTCCAAGACTGAGTCATATCAGATTATAAAAGCTCCTATTTGTACATTTGAGTTTGTATAATCAATCTTTGTAAAACAAAGAGCTACACCTTTTTGAGCTAAATGTAGCATTTCTGTAAGTGATATACAATATATAAAATTTTAAATAACAATGCATTTTACTTTTCATGGAAAGATCTAATAATAACATAGTTTGTATTTGTAAGTTCTAGAGGCTTTACTTTTTTTTCCATCCTCAGAGTTTGGTCAGTAATTTTGTTGGATTCCTTATAGAATACCTTTAATAGTTTTCTGTTTTCAAAATCTAAAATAAATTTAACAGGATACGCAAAATTTATTCTCAATTATCAACTTCTTTAAACACTGAATTGTAAACATGACAAAGATTAAACTAGCAATAACCACATAAATAAAATGATTTCCAGAGAATCAGAACAGGAAATCAGTAAAAGTGATCGACTGGAGGTCATGATTTATTACTTTATTACATAGACAAGAGCCAAAATTCCAATCTACAGTACTTAAAAAAAAAAACACTTAAAAAAATTCAAGAATTTTATTGAAATAATACTAGGTACATAATGCTGAAAATGTTTTGGTTTTAAGTAAATCATAAAATATAAAACATTTAGAATGAAAAAATTGTAGATTTCACGTAAAAATGCATATAATGCAATAGTTAAAGCTGACGTTTTCAGAAGGAAAAAACACGCACCCACATTAATAAGTAAAAAAGGTAGAAAAGAAAGGAAAGTTTGGAATTGAAGAAACTTACAACTGCACAATTTTACCTGAGAAGAAGAGAGGGGAGTCATTTACAGAGAATTTTTAGTCTTTCTACAGTGCATACTTAGATGTATTCAGTATTGTGGGCAAACAAAATGAAACTGCCACTGAATGTCTTCTTCCTGGCAGCTGACACATCTTGATAAAATTGAAACCATTAACATTATTTAGAAGGTACTCTAAGGTCAATGGTGATGAGGCTAGGAATATGTGAGGCTCTATGTAAATTTATGACCAATTACAGGAAATAAATCACTTCACACTTGTTTCACTCTGAACTTTTAAAGCTACATCAAAGTACCATGTAGGTTTCATTTAACCTTTAGCAAAATGAAGCATTTAAAAATTCAAACCTTTAGCAAAACACCCTCATGAAAATGAAGTACTTCTTTTCTATTTGGATTGAATTCTGTTAAGAGAAAATTATTGTTCTCTAAAGCTAAATCATGTGTTTTTTTTAGTCCATCAATCAATTAACCAAACATGCACTGAGTGCTTAGGTAACAAGTGTTGTGATGCTGGAAAGGCAAAGACAAATGACAAGGCTCCTGCCCTCAGTTACAAATCTGAAGGGCAAGACAGAAAAAACCAAACAGCTGATTCCAAGGTGGCACACTGTTAAGTAAACCCACAGGAGAAGCAATACACTGGCTAGAAGGGAGAATTCTTAGGGAAGGAGTAAGATGATGATGTTTGAGTTGGGTCTGTAAGGATGAGCAGAGGTGGAGGGAGGAGAAATCAGGCACAGGTGGCATGTGGCATGGGGGAAAGCCTAAGGCCAGAGAATGTATTATGTGTTAGGAAACTGCAAGTGGTTTGGTGTGGCTGGATATAGGTCTCAAAATGAGAGATGAGAGATGAAACTTGAAAGAAAGCTGGGGCTAAACTATGAAGAATCTTATGCCATGTTAAAGAATTAGAACTTTATCATGAAGGTTATGGGTCACTGAAGCAGTGGAGTAGTGTCATTAGATTTTATCTAATCATTTATAATATCACACTGTGACTATATAATGTATAAGTGTCTTCTGGTATAGCTGGAACAATAAGGACACTTATTTAGCCCTTACTATGTCCCAGGCTCTGCTTTAAGTGCTTTTCCAGCATTAACTTACTTAATTCCCCCAATATCTCCCACAAGATAATTGAGAGATGGAGGAAAACTTTTCAGGTGTCAAATCACTCAAGAAATCTGATGAAAATCTTGAACCCATTCTCCCAAAGATTGTCCTATGTTTATACATAAAATATTTGTAAATACTTTAATAGACCCCATCCATGGGCCCCAGGTTAGGAAATTGTCCAGAAGGGAAATACTATGATTTCTAAAATGACTTTGAGATATAATTTGCATTCCATACAATTTACCCATTTAGAGTGTACAATTTGATGGCTTTTAGTATATGCATAGAGTTGTGCAACCATCACCACAACCAATCCTAGAATATTTTCATGCCATAAATAAACCACACACTTCTTAGCTGTCATCCCCTGAAACCCCTCTCTTCCCCTCCAACCCCAAGGAACCACTAATCTACTTTCTTTCTCTATAAATTTATCTGTTCTGGACATATAAATGAAATCATACAATATGTGGCCTTCTGTGACTGGTTTTTGAAAATTTATCATCCATGTTGTGGCATGTGTCAGCACTTGATTCCTTTTATTGCCTAATAATTGATCATATGGATATACTACATTTTATTTATCCAGTCATCAGATGATTGACATTTGAATTGTTTCTACTCTCTAAATATTATTAATAATGCTGCTATGAATATTTACGCATATGTTTTAGTGTAGGCATGTTTTCATGTTACTTGGGTATATACCCAGGAGTGGAACTGCTAGGTCATATAGCAACTCTATGTTTAACCATTTGAGGACCTGCTATACTGTTTTCAAAGTGGCTGTACCATTTTACATTCCTATCAGCTGTGTATGAGGGTTCCAATTTTTCTACATCCTTGCAACATTTTTATTATCTGTTTTATTATAGCCATCCTAGTAAGTGTGAAGTGGAATCTCATTGTCATTTTGGTTTGCATTCCCTCGATCAGCAATGTTGTTGGGCATATTTTCTTATGTCCACTGGTCATCTGGTATATCATTTTTGGAAAACAGTCTATTCAGATCCTTTATCCATTTTATAACTGGGTTATTTATCTTTTTATAATTGAATTGTAAGAGTTCTTTATATATTCTAGATACAGGTCCCTTATCAGGTAAATGATTTAATTTTTTTCTCCCATTCTCTAGGTTGTCTTTTCACTTTCTTGATAGTGATCTTTGAAGCACAAAAGTTTTAAATTTTGATGATGTTCAGCTTATCTATTTTCTTCTCTGTTGTTTGTGCCTTTAGTGTCATATCTAGGACAATGAATTTTTCCGTAAGTCTCATTTCCCTTTCCTATAAAAACAGAAGCTTGGCCAGGCATGGTGGCTCATGCCTGTAATCCCAGCACTTTGGGAGGCCGAGGCAGGAGGATTACCTAAGGTCATGAGTTCGAGACCAGCCTGGCCAACATGGTGAAACCCCATCTTTACTAAAAATACAAAAATTAGCCGGGTGTGGTGGCAGGCACCTGTAATCCCAGCTACTTGGGAGGCTGAGGCAGGAGAATTGCTTGGCCCTGGGAGGTGGAGGTTGCAATGAGTTGAGATCGTGCCACTGCACTCCAGCCTAAGCGACAGAGCAAGACTCTGTCTCAAAAAACATAAACAAACAAACAAACAAAAAAGCAGAAGCTTAATCTATAAAGTCAACCACTCTCACTTTTAGCATTCCATAGAAGAAAGCCTGAAAATCATTCTAGTCATATAGAAGTTGTTTCAGTTTTAAAAATATAGTTAATAAAAATATTTAAAAATCAGAAATCATGTATTTGATAAGGAACACACATTCAGAATGTGTAAAGAACTCTTGCAACTCAATTATAGAAAGAAAATCCAATTTAAAAACAGGTGAAGGATCTAAATAAGACATTTATCTGAAGAAGCTATAAATGGCCAACAGGCATATGAAAACATGGTCAATATCATTAGCCACCAGAGAAATGTACATTGAAACCATAATGAGATGCTACTTCATTAAAAAGATAAATAATAAATGTTAGTAAGAATGTGGATAAATCAGAACACTCATACACAGCTGGTGAGAACGTAAAATGGTATAGCTACTTTGGAAAACAGTAGGGCAGTTCCTCAAAGAGTTAAACATACAGTTACCATATGACCCAGCAATTCCATTACTAAGCATATACTCAGACCAATGAAAACATATGTTTATATGGAAACTTGTAAATGAATGCTCAAAACAGTATTATTCATGACAGCCAAAAAGTGGGAATAAAGCAAATATCTATCAACTGATGAATGGATAAATTCGAATATCAGAATAAAGCGAGTCACATGAATTTTGTTTCCCAGTGCATATAAAAGTTATCTTTACATTATACTGTAGTCTGTTAAGTGTGCAATAGTGTATGCTTAAAAACAACATATATACTTTAATTAAAAATAGTTTATTCCTAAAAAATGCTAATGATCACCTGAGCGGTCAGCAAGTAATAATCTTTTTGCTGGTGGAGGGTCTTGCCTTGATGCTGGTGGCAGCAGGCTGGCCAGTTACTGAAGGTTGGGGTGGCTGTGGCAATTTCTTGAAGACAACAATAAAGTTTGCTGCACTTCCTCACTCTGCCTTGAACGAAGTATTTCTCTGTAGCATTAGATGCTGTTTGGTAGCATTTTACTCACAGTAGAACTTCTTTCAAAATTGGAGTAAATGCTCTCAAACCCTGCCACTGCTTTATCAGCTAAGTTTATGGAATATTCTAAATCCTTTGTTGCCATCTTAACAATGTTCACAGTATCTTTACCAGGAGAAGATTCTAGCTCAAGAAACCACTTTTTTTTTTTTGCTCATCCCTAAGAAGCAACTCCTCATCCATTCAAGTATGATCATGAGATTGCAGCAATTCAGGCACATCTTCAGGCTCTACTACATTACTAATTCTAGTTTTCTTGCTCTTTCCACTACATCTGCAGTGACTTCCTCCACTGAAGTCTTCAATCCCTCAAAGGGTTGGAATCAACTTCTTCCAAATTCCTGTTAATGTTGATATTTTGACCTCCTCCCATGAATCACAAATGTTCTTAACGGCATCTAGAATGGTGAACTCTTCGCAGAGGATTTCAATTTACTTTGCCCAAATCCATTAGAAGAATCACTATATATGGCACTATATGTCTTCTGGATAACTTGTTGCTTCTACATCAGCACTTGCTGCTTCACCTAGTACTTTTATGTGATGGAGCCTTATGAAATGATGCCTTAAATAATAAGACTTGAAAGTTGAAATTACTCCTTGATCCACAGGCTGCAGAATGAACGTTTTGTTAGCAGGCATGAAAACAACATTAATCACCTTGTACATCTCCATCAGAGCTCTTGGGTGACTAGCTGCATTGTTTGTGAGCAGTAATATTTTGGAAGGAAATCATTTTCTCTAAGCAGTAGGTTTCAACAGTGGGCTTAAAATATTCAGTTTACCATGCTATAATCAGATGTGCAGTCATCAAGGCTTTGTTTTTTCATTTACAGAACACAGGCAAAGCAGATTTAGCATAATTCTTAAGAACCCTAGGATTTTCAGAATGGTAAATGTGCACTTGGCTTCAACTTAAAGTCAACAGCTGCATTAGGCCCTAATGAGAGAGCCATTTGAAGCTCTGAAGCCAGACACCGACTTCTCTGTCGCTAGGAAAGCCATAGATGGCATCTTCCTCCAATATAAGACTGTTTCATCTACACTGAAAATCTGTTGTTTGGGGTGGCCTCCTTCATCAACAATCTTAGCTAGATCTTCTGGATAACTTGCTGCAGTTTCTACACTGCACTTCATGTGAAGTGCTACTTCACCTTGCACTTTTATGTGACGGAGATGGCTTCTTTCCTTAAACCTTATGAATCAACCTCTGTTAGCTTCCCACGTTACTTCTGCAGCTTCCTCACTTCTCTCAGCCTTCACAGAATTGAAGAGAGTTATGGCCTTGCACTGGATTAGGCTTTGGCTTAAGAGAATGTTGTGGCTGGCTTGATCTTCTATCCAGATCACTCAAACTTTCTCCATGTCGGCAATGAGGCTGCTTTGCTTTCTTATCATTTGTGTGTTCACTGGAGTAGTAACTTTAATTTCCTTCAAGAACTCTTCCTTTGCAATCACAACTTGGCTAACTGTTTGGTGCAACAGACCTAGCTTTCAGGCTATCTCAGCTTTCAACATGCCTGCCTCACAGCTTAATTATTTCTGGCTTTTGATTGTATGAGTGCAATTTGTGGCACCCAAAAACAATTACAATAGCAACATCAAAGATCACTGATCACAGATCACCAGAAGGTATAATAGTGAAAAAGTTTAAAAAATTGTGAGAATTACCAAAATGTGACAGAGACATGAAGTGAGCACACGCTGTTGGAAAAACGGCATTGAAAGACTTGCTCAATGCAGGATTGCGACAAACCTTCAATTTGTAAAAACACAGTAGGATATAACAACCATTTATTGAGGCATAATAAAGCAAAGCACAATAAAGCCAGGTATGCCTGTCTACCCATATGGTAGAACATTATTAGGTGACAAAAATAAATAAAGCACTAACACAGGCTACAACATGAATGAGCCTTGAAAACATTACACTAAGTGAAAAAAGCCAGTCACAGAAAACCACAGGTTTTATGATTCCATTTATATTAAATGTCCAGAACTGGGAAATCTGTAGAGACAGAAAGCAGATTAGTGGTTTCCTAGGTTGGGCGAATAAGGCTTGGGGAGAAATAGGGAGTGACCAGCTAAATGAGCACAGGATTTCTTTTGGAGAGATAAAATGTTCTAGAATTGACTGTGATCATAGCTGCATAACTGTGAATATACTAAAAACCACTGAATGGTAAACTTTACATGGGTGAACTGTATCATATATAAATAATGTCTCAGTAAAGTTGTTATATAGATAAAATCAGACAGCCATTTTGTATGTTTCTAATGGAGAGGATATCAGATTGAAAATAAGTAATTTTCTAATTAGAAAATGCAGAAATAATTTTTAATATATTTAAAAAATATTCATCAACAATATAAATCTCCTACATCCAGTTTTTTCCTCAACAGAAAAGACATGTGGTTACCTCCTACAACTTCATTTAAAATTTAAAATGAAGTTGTAGGAAAATATTTGCAATAAAAAGCATTAGGAGATATACCTAACGTAAATGACGAGTTAATGGGTGCAGCACACCAACATGGCACATGTATACACATGTAACAACCTGCACGTTGTGCACATGTACCCTAGAACTTAAAGTATAATAAAAAAGTTTAATGGTTTAGACTGAAATATTAATAAGTAGAAGGCGAATGCATTTGTAGCATTCACTTTTTTCAGAAATTATAACGCCTGATGGAAAAATAATTTTTAAAATATGTAATATACACATATAGCCACATACCCACACTACTCTGCCACTGAACCCAAAATAAGCTTGCAAATAAAGTTGCTATCCCTCTCTTCCTCCTTCTGAGGTGCTCATAGGCTGCTTAGTCAAGATTGGGCACTTGCAAACCACATGACCTCATGAATGCTATCTTATCATATCACAGGTTCCTCAGACTGACCACAATAACTTAAATCAGACAGGCAGCAAAGTAGCACTAAGTCTTTTACACGTACTATTGGCATGACATTTCTAGCTGTCCAGCTTGTGGGGAGTGAAAATCTGACTATCTCGTGTCCACCTGCATCTGTGAGATATGGTTCATAAGAAGCACATGATTTACTGCACTACAGACTCTCAACTACAATTTAAAATTTTAGTTTTTGTAAATCTGAGAGAGCTACCTATTCATCTTTTATCAATTCCTCTTTAATTGACACTTAGTAAATAAGTGGAGCACATTTTCAATTTGAAAAACTGTCAATACTATGTTATTATTTATTTTTTAAAAAAACATTGTTAATTAATTTTTTAAAGAGACAGGGTCTTGCTTTGTTGCTTATGCTAGTCTTGAACTTCTGGCCTCAAGTGATCCTCCTGCCTTGGGCTCCCAAAGTGCTGAGATTACAGGCCATTGTGCCTGGCTCGTTTCTTTAGAAAAAAATTGTATATTAAAATCAAATTACTTGATGTAAAAAAAAAAAAAAGGCTTTTAAAATGAATTACTATATTTTAAAGTCATGGTATAGTCAAAGAAATAAGACTTTTACATTTAAGAACACAGAGAATTAAAAAACAAGCATGATGTATTGGGTAGCTTAGTGGATAATAGTATTCAGATTGGCTCTGAAACACACCTCATGTAGACCAAGACTCCAGAAGTAACACAATTCCAAATGATTTTTAAAAACACAATCAAGAAAATAATTGTATTTTATAGATTTCCTCTTGTTTGATTAAAAAAGCTTTACTTTCAGCCATTAGATCAGTCTTTATGAATGTTATTTTCAGTACCACATTCTAAAAACAAACTGAGCAATGTAAGTCTCTCTCTCACTTTGGCTTCAGGAATGCCCCTCTCTACTGATTTTCCTCCTACTTTTCATACTAATCCTTCTTGGTCTCCTTTATGAATTCTTTACTTGCCTCCAAGCCTCTGCATATATGCCTCTCTGCTTGAAATATCCTCTATTCTCCTTTTCCTACCAATCTTCTACTTCTTCTCTAATACACAATTTAGGCAGCCCCATGATCATAGATTTTCTGACATGTTTCTAGGCCATGGTGCCATGTGGTTCTACTCCAGTACTGCCCACACGAACTGCTTATCCTTATCAGTCTAAACTCAACAACTGGAACTATGACTTTTACACACCTAGCACAGCACTGGGATGGAAGTGGCTTTAGGTACCATTTAGTATAACTGCTTTGCAATCAAGAAACTGAGGCATGGCTTAAGGCATGCCTGTGAATTAAAAGATGTTCAAATATTCACTGATTAAATAGATACATGAAGTGAATTGGCATCCTAAGGTCACCCAGCTAATCAGTGGCAAAGACAGAACTACAATCCAGGTCTCCTGACTGAAGTCCACTGTTACAAAGATGACAGTTTCTCAATCACCTGTAGTATGATGGAGAACAAAGACACACAAAATCTGGAAAGAAATCTAAACTTGCCAAACGAAAAAAAAAATAGCCTGGGCGCGGTGGCTCACACCTGTAATTCCAGCACTTTGGGAGACTGAGGCCGATGGATCATGAGGTCAGGAGTTCAAGACCAGCCTGGCCAACATGGTGAAACCCCATCTCTACTAAAAACACAAAAATTAGCTGGGCATGGTGGCGCACGCACGTAATCCCAACTACTCAGGAGGCCGAGGCAGGAGAATTGCTTGAACCCCGGGAGGCGGAGGTTGCAGTGAACTGAGATCATACCACTGCACTCCAGCCTGGGCGACAGAGCAAGACTCCATCTCAATAAAATAAAATAAAATAAAATAAAAATAAAGTAAAATAAAAAATCCAGAATTAAGATTAAGAACCAGATAAATTGCATGAATTTTTTTCTTTTCTTTCTTTCTTTTTTTTTTTTTGAGACTTGGTCTCATTCTGCTACCCAGGCTGGAGTTCAGTGGAATGATCTTGGCTCACTGCAACCTCGACCTCCTGGGTCAAGGGATCCTCCCACTTCAGCCTCCCAAGTAGCTGGGACTACAGGTGTGCACCACCACACAGAGCTAATTTTTGTAGAGACAGGGTTTCTCCATGTTGGTCAGGCTGATCTTGAACTCCTGAGTGATCCACCTGCCTTAGCCTCCCTAAGTGCTGGGATTACAGGTGTGAGCCACTGCACTTGGCAACTGCATGAATTTCTAACCCTCCCACTTCTCCGTTTTATGGATGTGCTTAGAAGTACTGACATGATAATGGAAGAAAAAAGTGGGAGTTAGATGAAGAGTAGGAATAATCAGCTTTTGAATGAATGGAAAAACATTTAAAAATGAACACTCAAGCCCTGAAACCAGAGTAAGTTCACAAGATTTTAAAACTGTAGCTCATTTTAGCATCCCATATCAAGTTGAATGACACATTTGAGCACATCCTATTAGTATTACTCAAATGATAAATATGCTTAATACTACAGTCATGCTAAAAGTTTACATATAATTAAAATGGTTTTAGATGTTTATATTTAATTTTCTCATGTCTGGGATCTAAGAGTACGTTACTAGTATGGTCTCTTCCTGGGAATGCTAAAAGAAAGAGAAGTCTCTTTCAGCCTTACTGAATTAAATCTGCTTAAGAATTGCTGTAAAAAACTATAAAACCTGTCACTACAGGCTTGATAGTTCCATTTCCTTCAAAAAATGCTTATCACCATCTGCCTTTATTTTTCATAGACCCTTGACTTCCAGTTTCCCTTGAAGTGGTTTCTCATGACTTATATTTCCATTCTAATTGTCCAAGAGTAATTGTTGGGACCAACTCTTCAGAAATTTACTGGTAAGTATTAATTAACAGTTTTTCTGTTTTTCAGCTACATTTGAAATCTAGCTCTACTCATGTAATGTAATGTAAAATACTATTAAAAAACTTGCCATCTAGTGCCAGGAAACACAGATGTGTTCAAGGACTAATAGGGCTGTAGAAAAAAAAAAAAGACACTGAAGCCAGCTTCAAAGAGTTCCCATTGGCCAAATTTGGGACAATATGAACACCAAGAGAACTGACTGAATTCATGAGTTCAGACTACCATGCCAGGACTTTCAAAAGACCCTAAGAAATATAAGGCTGAATAAGATAATCTTTGCTGTCAAGAAATTCACAATTCAGCTTGACTCTAAACATCAGAGAGGATATAACGACCATTAACTAGAACAAATGAAATTAAGTGCTGTGTTGTCTCACATTTCTGAACCATTAAGTACTCTCTATCAGTGCCAACCATATAGTCTTTATCAAATTAACTTTTCTGCTTTTCCCCACCAAACTAAAAGTTCCTTGAGAGTAGGGCTACTCTTCTCATTGTGTCTAGGACAATTTTAGAAAAAATTCCATCTAATGCAGCTTAATATTCAAGACTGATTTTACAATTCCACCTGGTTCTGTTTCTTGACCAGTGTGATATATCCCCTGAAGATATTTATTTGGTCCTCTGAGTACCAGATTCAAATTCCTTGTTTTACATTGATTCTGTATTCTTTAAGTTGGCTGCTCACTCGAATTTTTTCCTAGAAATCTCTTAACAAACCCTCTGGAGGCATATCCTACCTTAGTCAATATTCCTAAGATGCTTCCTTATTTGGTTTCTTACATTTTAAAAGTTCTAATATTTTTCCTCACTTGACTTTTAATTGTGATTTTTTTCTTTTCTAGGTGGTTTCCTTATCTAGCGTCTTACCCCTCTCTTACTAGATCTTTGTGTTCATGTTTTCATTAACTAACTCCAGTTTCTTAATGAAATTACTTTCATGAGAAGCACATGTTTTCATTAACAGTTTTAAAAAATTTTTCTTTTTTTACCCATGGCAGGAATTAGATAAACAGATGCACATAATGGGTAGAACACCAATTATATTTTATGAATATACCATAAAACTGAAAAGTGGTCTGAAAGTCTTGAATAAAGTAAGGTATCCTGTGTGGGATTATTTATTTATTTATTTTGAGACAGGGTTTCACTCTGTCACCCAGGCTGGAATGCAGTGGTACAATCTCAGCTCACTGCAACCTCTGACTCCCAGGCTCAAGAGATCTTCCCACCTCAGCCTCCCAAGTAGCTGGAACTACAGGGGCATGCCACCACACCTGGCTTTCTTTTTTTTTTTTTTTTTGAGATGGAGTCTCACTGTGTCACCCAGGCTGGAGGGCAGTGGCATGATCTCGGCTCACTGCAGCCTCCGCCTCCTGTGTTCAAGCGATTCTCCTGCCTCAGCCTCCCCAGCAGCTGGGATTACAGGTGTGCACCACCACGCCTGGCTAATTTTTGTATTTTTAGTAGAGACGGGGTTTCACCATGTTGGTCAGGCTGTTCTCGAACTCCTGATCTCATGATCCCTCTGCCTCGGCCTCTCAAAGTGCTGGGATTACAGGCATGAGCCACCGTGAACTGCCAATTTTTGTATTTTTTGGTAGAGGGTTTTGCCATATTCCCCAGGTTGGTCTCAAAGTCCTGGGGTCATGCAATCAGCCAACCTCGGTCTCACATAGTGCCAGAATCACAGATGTGAGCAACCGTGCCCTGCCCCTGTATGGGATTATTACAGTTTTTCCCAGACTACAGTATATTATACATTCTTTTAAATGGCAAGAAATACTCGGAGAAACATATTGCCTTGGAGTTTTAAAAAAATTAATCTGGAAACATCTTGCCACCAGTTAAACTTCAAACTCTTCAAACAGAATGCATTTAACAGCAAAGGTAATTTATGTCTTTGAATAAGCTTGTATTTCCTAAATAAGAGGTATATATGAATTGGATTGACTTTTTTTTTATCATGTTCTGCGTTTCTCAAAACATCAAATATGGCTAGGAAATCTCAGTTGCCTGTTTTCAGAAAGTCATCAAATATTTAAAAGCTACAATGCTAGTAGCACCAAATGGAAACTGAAGCAGAATCTGAATGTCAAGTTGGACAAATTCTGCAGTCTCACAAGGAATAGAAGCTGCTGCAGAAAGAAAAATAAATAATTATGAGCTACGAGCAGATTTTTACTAACTAGACGTTAGGTTCTCATCTGAGAGAAGCAATTCAATTTAATTCAATCAAACAAATGCTTATAGAACTCTAACTATGTTTAATATGTCACCATTAAGTGGGCCAGCAGGATCATGGTAGGGCAGTGGGATGTAGTAGATCAGAAGCCAGAATGCCCAGGCATGATGAGTTCCATCTCAGCTACAAACTAGCTTTGTAACTTTGGGTAAGTCCCTTAACCCTTAGGGCCTCAGCTTCTTCATTTATCAAATGAAAAACAAGATAAATTTTAAGAACACTTCTGGTTTCAAAAAATATGATTCTTAAATCTCAGCTTTAAGTATTTTACATAGTGATATTGTTCCAAATATAAAATCTGCATAATAATTTCTAAAATGGACTTCAAATAAGATAAACTGCTTATCCTAGATAAAACAGAACATATAAGAGGAAAAGGAGTAATAGCTACTCATTTAAATAAGTCATTAAGAATCAGTTTTTGCTGGGCACAGTAGTTGATGCCTGTAATCCCAGCATTTTCAGAGGCCGAGACAGGGAGATCCCTTGAGCCCAGGAGTTCCCGACCAGCCTGGGCAACACAGTGAGACCCTGTCTCTTAAAAACAAATAAATAAACAAAAAATCAGGTGCAATCTCGCACACCTGTAGTCCCAGCTACTCAGGAGGCTGAGGTGGGAGGATCACTTGAGCCCAGCAGGTTGAGGTTGCAGTGAGCAGTGATGGTACCATTGCACTCCAGCTGGGCCACAGAGCAAGACCCTGTCTCCAGAAAAAATAAAGAAAGAAAAGAATGGGTTTTTAAAATATAAATGGAGGCTGTAAGATTAAAAAGTAGTGTATGTATTTAATAGGCTTAAAGCAATTTTCACAGAATGGCAAATACAATCTTTCATCATCTACATGGGACCTTTTGGGTAGGGGGATAAAAAACCTATTTACTTGGTTGTATGAGATCCTGAAACTTCTGCATGCTACTTTACACTGCTCTGTTTAGAGAAAGAACAAATTTAAGGGAATAATTTCTTTTATTAAGAAGCTGCCACACCGGGAAAACTAATACTTTCTATTATAAAAATATGCAGGATAGCTTGTAACTCCATACACTGAAGTTTTTCTTAAACATTAACATTTTCTTAAAAGTTAAAATTCACTCATCAGTACAAAGAGATAGCACTGTTTTTAATTCTTATTTCTGTTTCTATAAGTAGACTACTGTTATCAATGGAGTTTTATGGTAAGAATGTCAATTCTGTTCTTGAGTACTACTCTGTAAAGTAGGTAACATACTTGGAGCTTTGTAGTACCTAAAAGGAAATAAAGACTGGTAGAAACAGAAATAAGAATAAGCACTTTGGGAGGCCGAGGTGCGCAGACTGCTTGAGCTCAGGAGTTCAAGAACAGCCTAGGCAACACGGTGAAACCCTGTGTCTGCTAAAATACAAAAAATTAACCAGGTGTGGTGGCATGTGCCTATAGTCCCAGCTACTTAGGAGGCTGAGGCAGGAGAATTGCTTGAACCCAGGAGGCAGAGGTTGCAGTGAGTCGAGATTGCGCAGAGTGAAATTCTTGTCTCAAAA
>NW_016817860.1:48341-79226 GCF_001698545.2 Rhinopithecus bieti | reverse complement strand
TTTTTCTTGAGACAGGGTCTCACTGTGTTGCCCAGGCTGAAGTACAGTGGTGTGATCTCTGCTCACTGCAACCTCTGGCTCCCAGGCTCAAGCAATTCTCCCACCTCAGCTTCCCAAGTAGCTGGGACTACAGGCGCACACCACCACACCCAGCTAATTTTTGCTTTTTTTTTTTTTTTTTTCTGTAGAGACAGGGTTTCTCCATGTTGGCCACCTGCTTTGGCCTCCCCAAGTGCTGGGATTATAAGCGTGAGCCTCCATGCCCAGCCAAGAAATCTGTCTTAATAAGTTTATTCTTCAAAGGGATCTGAGAAGTTTAAAATGTAAATAACTACACTGAAATGATCCCTTCCTCCTTAAGGGACTCCTGTGTCTTCACACTCTCCCGCCTATCTCCCTGGTGGTTTTGGTCCTCTCCTGGCTCTCTTGACTTTAAAGGTTGGGAGAACTTCAGAACTTGCTCCTGGACACCCTTCTTTTTATATATGAATGCCATTTATATGCCAGTGAGGGCTACACCTATTTTTAGCCCTGACCTCTCTTCAGAATTTCACACTCACATAGCCACTGCCTATCTGATACCTTCATTTGAACGTTTAATAGGACTCTCAACCTTACTACAAACCTTAGAATAAAAATAGAGCTCTTGTTTACCTTTCTCTATATTGGTCAATGGCACCAACAAACCATTCACTCAATTACTCAAGCCAAAACTCTCTGGAGCCAATGAATATTTTTCCTTATGAGATAAACATACTTCTAACACAGCCACGTTACATTTCCACTTCTTCCATCCTTCTAAGCCATGTTTGATCTTATCTGGACCACTGTAACAGACTCCTCATGAATTTCCCTCTTCTCACTCTTTCTCTTCTACAATCAGTTCACTGTACAGCAGGCAGAGTAAATGAAATTATAAAATTTTCTGTATGAAACCATCCAAAGAAGGCAGGCATGGTGGTGCAGCCCTGTAGTCCCAGCTACTCGGTAAGTTAAGGTGGAAGGATCACTTGAGCCCAGGAGTCAGAGGCCAGCCTGAGCAATATAGTGAGACCCCCATTTCTAAAACAAAAACAAAAACAAAAAACAAAACAAAAAAACCTAAACAACCCTGACCAAAAAAACCCCTAACAACAACAAACATTCAAAAGCTTTCCATTATACACCCTGGTTTACAAAGCACTACACAGTTGTCCCTCGGTATCTGTGGGAGATTGGGTCCAGGATATCTCAAGGATACTAAAATACATGGATGCTCAAGCCCCTGATATAAAATGGCATATTTGCATATAAGCTATGCCTGACTTCCTGTATACTTCAAATCATCTCTAGCTTACTTATAATACCTAATACAATGTTAATGCAATATAAACTGTTATACTGTATTGTTTAGGGAATAATAATAAGGAAAACAATTTGCAGATGTTCAGTACAGCTACAGATGCAATAGTTTTAAAAAAATGTTTTTGATCCAAGGTTGGTTGAATCCACTGATGCAAAACCCATGGATACAGAGGACCAATTGTAAATAATCTGACCTCACCTGCCTCTCTAATTTTATCTTATACCGTTTTCCTACCCTTCACTATACTCCAGCCACACTAGTATTGTTTCTCAAAATGACCATTTCATTTTCTTCTAAGGTCTTTGGGCTAGTTGTTTCTTCTGTCTGGAATACTCTTTCCACTGATTTTCACATATTAAGAGGCTTCTGGATGGGCATGGTGGCTCACGCCTGTAATCCCAGCACTCTGGGAGGCCGAGGCAGGCGGATCACAAGGTCAGGAGTTTGAGACCAGCCTGGTCAACATGGTGAAACTCCATCTCTACTAAAAAAATACAAAAATTAGCCAGGCATCGTGGTGCGTGCCTGTAACCCTAGCTACTCAGGAGGCTGAGGCAGGAGAATTGCTTGAACCCAGGAGGCAGAGGTTGCAGTAAGCCAAGATCATGCCACTGCACTCCAGCCTGGGAGACAGAGCAAGACTCCATCCAAAAAAAAAAAAAGCAGCTTCTTGGCATTCCCATGCAACTTATATGTGATCTCATCTGCAAAACCTTTCACAAACATCATTTTTTCATTAGAAACATTTTCACAAAGTACCCAGTACATGCCAATGTTGTTCCATATACTGGGGGAAAAGTACTCAATCTCATTAATAATCAGGGAAATGCACATTAAAACCATAATGAGAAATCTCTTCATAGTCACAGAATGGCTAAAATAAGACTGACAATTCCACACGTTGATGAAGACGTAGAACAGCAAGAACTTTCTTCACTGCTTATAGACAGTATAAACTGGCATAAATCACTTAAAGCAATGTTCTTAACAGACCAACTGGAAATAATCTAAATGTTCACCAACATAATAGATAAATAAATCATGGTATATTTATACAAAGGAAAATTACACAGTGATGAAAATGAACAACCTACAGCTACATTTTAAAATGACAAAGTAAAATCTCACAAACAATGTTGAGCAAAAGCAGGAAGACACAAAAGAATACATACTGCAAGAAGCCATTTATATAAAGTTCAAAAAGTTAAAACAACTGTATTAGAAGTCTGAGATCATGGTTACCTTTGAGTAGAAGGGAGGCAGTACGGGCTGAAAGAGTATGAACGGGGCTCTGGGGTCTATTTCTTGGGCCTGGGTGATACCTACATGAGTGTGATCATTTTGTGATAATTTACTGAGCTGTAAACTTTTGACTTGGACACGTCTCTGCATGTTATGCTGCTACACAAAACCCTTTTTTTTGAGACAGGGTCTCGCTTTGACACCCAGGCTGGAGTGCAGTGGTGTGATCATGGTTCACTACAGCCTTGACTTCCTGGGTTCAACTGATCCTCCCGCCTCGGCCATTGGAGTAGCTGGGGCTACAGGTGCATGCCGCCAGGCCTGGCTTTTTTTTTTTTTCAAGCTTGGGCTGGTCTTGAACTCCTGGGCTCAAGCGACCCTCCAACCTTGGTCTCCCAAAGTGCTGGGATTGCAGGCATGAGCCACTGCACTCAGCCTACAAAAGCTTTTTTTTTTAAGCTTCTGTTCTTTATTTAACTTTTATGATTATGAAGCCATTCAAATGTTAAGGATAATAACCAGGGAACACACACTAGGTCTCCTTTGTGAGGAAGCAATGGAGAACTTGTTATTTAATCTTAGTATCAGGAATAGATGTGGCTCTTCTAGCTAATTGGTCTGTTTTCATAATATAGACACTCTGAAATGTTTAAGTGACCAGGTTTGATGTTGGCTGCTAAAAGCCTTAGAGGCAAATCTGAGGCCCACTTATAGGAAAGAGATATTTTTATGGTAAGCATTTTATAATGGTCTTATTCATGCTTCCATATTATATTTCTACAGTTTTTTTCTTTCCTTTTGCTCCCAAAATTGTAGTTTATTATTTTGTAGAGGTTGCAAATTTCCTTAATTCTATCTGCAACAAGGAAGCGTATTAATAAATAAAATGCTTTAAAGGTTTTTTTTTTTTTTTTTTTTAAAGATGCAGTTTGTTTGATTTCCACTCTTTAAATCTGCACAACCTAGCTTTTAATTTTCACAGTAGAAAATTCTACCCTGTTGATTAATTTTCTTTTCATGTTTGTATAAGGTAAGACTGCTTTCTTAGGCTACACGTAAAAAACTGACATCAAAGTTAAAGTTCATGTGAGTTATTTTCTGGCAGTCTATGTATCTATCTATCTATCTATCTATCTATCTATCTATCTATCTATCTAATCTATCTAATCTATCTATCTACCTATCTATCTATCCGTCCGTCCATCTTTCCAATCCATCCTATCTATCTATCTATCAATCGATCAGTCGATCAATTGGAGTCTCACTCTGTTGCCTGGAGTGCAGTGGCATGATCTCAGCTCACTCCAACCTCACCTCACAGGTTCAAGTGATTCTTCTGCCTCAGCCTCCTCAGTAGCTGGGGTTACAGGCACACACCACCATGCCTGGCGATTTTTGTATTTTTAGTAGAGATGGGGTTTCACCATGTTGGATGGGCTGGTCTCAAACTCCTGACCGCAAGTGATCCACTTGCTTCAGGCTCCCAAAGTGCTGGGATTACAAGCATGAGCCACCACACCCGGCCAGAATATCATGATTTTTAGTCAAAGCATATGACAGGGAAAATTAATGTTTGTTGACTGATTTTTACACTACTTTTAGAAATAAAGTCAATCTATATGTAAGTTTCAGCAACACTAAAGTTTCATTATCATGAGACATCAAAATTTTAAATGGGAGGTTGCTTTATTTTAATCACAATTTCCTTTGAGAACACCTTTTGAACATAAGTAATTCCTAGGGTTCTCAAAAGAATAAAGATTTCTAGAACACACTTATTCGTAACTTGTTCTTTCATGCTATGGCTATCGATTTAAAAATATGATAATAAATACACACAAATAGGTAAAGATTATATGTAAGATCCTGAATTCCTCAAACATTATCATGGCTGAAAATTAATATTTACAGGAGTGATTCCCCAAATTTCAAAACAAATAAAACTGAGCCACATCTAAGACTTACTGTTCTGTTTATGTTTTATTTCTTCTTCATTTAGAATTAACTCTTAGACTGACTACCCCAGGAGGTATTACCCAAAACATACAGACTTTAACTGAAGGGTGTAATACCAGGAAAGGGTAATGTCTAAACTTTTTCCTTTGAGGTTTAAATTCACTTAGTGGTCAAAATGAGTTTTCTTTTTTTTTTCTTTCTCTTTCTTCTTCTTTTTAAACAAATGAAAGCTATACTACCTTCTCAAATCTCATTACTGTGAATAAACATTATTTTATAAATAATTCAAAACAAGAAATATGGTATTCCATTAGTGTTTAGCCAAATACTATCATTAAAATAGAAAACAATAAAGGACAAGAAAATTGACCTTGAGCCACATTAACATCTCTCTCTAATCAAAACATATTAGTTTAAATACTTTAAATTACTCAGTATAGTACTTAGTAAAACCAAAAATTTTGTGAGTTGAATCTCACAGATTCAAGGTAGTGCCAGTTTAAAAAGCATTCCGATACTAAGAAATCTGTTAACTGATATTAAGCAAGTATCCTTTTTTGCAATCTCAGTAATACCACCATGAGGGGAAAAGAAGACAAGAGTAAAAGACTTCCCTCTGCATGCAACGGTAAATACCACAAATCCATTCTATAGGTATAAGCACAATTGTAGTTTAGTTGAAGTAACTTTGACATCTATGCAAACTATCAAGAGGTTTTACACCACAAAAAATAAAATAAAATATTTGCCATGAAAATATTAATTGATCATTCTAGGTCATGCTAATGAGGTTAAGGGGAAATAAATCCCCATATTAGAACAGAAGATGCTTGCTAAAAGACAATTTTCAAAAATATTATTAATTATAACCAATAATTCACAGAAGATATTCAGCACACAAGTGTCAGTCTTATAACCAGTAATAAAGTGTTGTTACAATACAGAGGAAGGAAGAAAGAAATATGTGAAGATCAAAATTTATCACTTACCTCATGATTCAGCTCTGCTATCTGATCTTTCAGTTCCCTAATATACTGGTTAGAATCAGACTTGTTAAGCTGTCCTTGAAGCTTTCCTTCTTCTTTCTGTTTTGTGGCAAAACAACAAAGCAAAAACAAGAGGCAATTTTTCACAGCATGTACTCAAATATTTCAAGGTATAGGAAAAGCATAGGCACATACCCTTTAATCACCTGAATTCTGAACAAATCCATTCTCAAACTACCTCTGACAAACAATTCACAGTGAACTATGCTGTTATTTATTTATTCATTTAGAGACAGAGTTTCGCTCTTGTTGCCCAGGCTGGATGGAGTGCAATGGTGCCATCTCGGCTCACCACAACCTCCGCTTCCCAGGTTCAAGCGATTCTCCTGCCTCAGCCTCCCAAGTAGCTGGGATTAACAGGCATGTGCCACCACGCCTGGCTAATTTTGCATTTTTAGTCGAGACAGGGTTTCTCCATGTTGGTCAGGCTGGTCTCAAACTTCCGACCTCAGGTGTGATTATTTCTTTAAAAATGCTTAACAAAGGTTATTTACAATAAATATAATTTATAAAATATATCTTTTGAAGGAGTCTCAGAAATCAGTAATTGAATGGGCCTACTGATGAAAAAATTACCCTAGAATTTCAAAGTAATTTATCTAGTTATTTTGAGGGCAGACGATTCTCTATTCATACCGTAAGGGATTCAATACTTAGTCAAGAAGATGGCAAGCTTCCCATATTCTTTCATTCTTGGGAATCTGCTTTTGCTTGGGGAACAGAAAAGGGGGAAAAAAAAGAAAAAGTTGTCCAAATCACTCTAGAAAGGGGAGGACAGCTTTGAGTCTCCTCTGTTTAATTAGCTCTCAGTGTGGACTGGAAGTCCTAGATATAGCTGATTAAAAGCTGCTTCTGATCCTAAGAGTTTGTTTCAGGTGAGCATTGGGACTATTTTCTAGGAATATAGATAGGTAAAGAGAGGCACTTTTTCTTATACCACCTGAAGACAAACAAATTATTTTCAGATAAAGAGTTTTTTTTGTTTTTGTTTTTTTGAGATGGAGTCTTGCTGCCACCCAGACTGGAGTGCAATGGCGCGATTTTTGCTCACTGCAACCTCTGCCTCCCTAACTACCCTTAGTTTGTTCTTCAACTCCTTTCATCAACTTATTCCTATTCCCTGTTTTTTGTTTATTTTGCTTTGTTCTCTTTCTTTTGGCAATCTGTCTTAAAAACCTTTTACTAGAATATGGCCTGCTGACGTGGTTTAGTGTAATTAATATTGGCATAGATATAAAAGCACAACTACAGCTTCTATAGGCTTGACATTTTTTTCTTATGCAGTCATGTTCCACATAATGATGTTTTGGTCAATGACAGAAGGAATACATGATGACAGTCCCATAAGATTATAATAAGAAATTCGTAATGCCTAGTGACATTGTAGTTGTACAATGTCAGAGTAAAACACATTACTCATGTGTTTGTGGTGGTGCTGGTGTAAATAAATCTACTGTGCAGCCAGTTGTATAAAAGTATAGCATATACAATTATGCACAGTGGATAATTGATAATAATAAATGACTATGTTACAGATTTATGTATTTAATGTACTATGTTTTTTATTATTTTAGTGTACTCTTTTTACTTATACAAGAAAAATTAACTGTAAGCCTCAGCCTGGTCCTACAAGAGATATTCCAGAAGAAAGCATTGTTCTCTTAGATGACAGCTCCATGTGTAATATTATCGCCCCTGAAGATATTCCAGTTGGACAAGATGTAGAGGTAGAAGACAGTGACTGATGATCCTGACCCTACGTAAGTATAGAATGGTGTGTTTGTGCCTGTTTTTGTTGTTGTTGTTGTTTTTTGTGAGACAGAGTCCCCCTCTGTCCAGGCTGGAGTGCAATGGCACAATCTCGGCTCACTGCAACCTCCACCTCCCAAGTTCAAGTGATTCTCGTGCCTCAGCCTCCTGAGTAGCTGGGACTACAGACGCATGCCACTACACCTGGCTAATTTTTGTATTTTTAGTAGAGACAGGGTTTCACCACATTGGCCAGTCTGGCCTCGAACTCCTGGCCTCAAGGGATCCACCTGCCTTGGCCCCCCAAAGTGCTGGGATTAGAGGCGTGAGCCACCGCGCCCAGCCATGTGCCTAAGTTTTTAATAAAAAAGTTTAAAGAGTTAAAAAAAATAGCTTATAGAATAAAGATATAAAGAAAGAAGATATTTTTGTACAGCTGTATAATATATTTAAACTAAGTATTATTAAGAGTCAGAAAGTTAAAAGAAATTAAGTTTATAAAGTGAAAAAGTTACACTAAGCTAAAGTTAATTTATTATTGAAGGAAGAAAAATTAAGAAAATAAATTTATAGTATAGATTAACTGTACTGTGTTTATAAAGTCTACAGTACTGTGCAGTAATGTCATAGCCCTTCACATTCACTCACTGACTCACCCAAAGCAACTTTCAATCCTGCAAGCTCCATTCATGGTACCATGCTCTACACAGGCGTAGCATTTTAAATCTTTTATATCATATTTTTACTGTACCTCTATGTTTACATACACAACTCCTGACCTTTGTCTTACAACTGCCTACAGTATTCAGTTGAGTAACATGCTGTATAGGTTTGTAGCCTAGGAGAAATAGGCTATACCATATAGCTTAGGTGAGTAGTAGGCTATACCATCTGGGTTTGTGTAAGTACACTCTATGATTCACACACTGATGACATTGCCTAAGGATGAATTTATCAGAACATATTCTAGTTATGAAGCAATGCATAACTGCATATTGACACAGTTACAGTTATCAGATACAGTTATCTAAGCCAAAACTGTCTTATTTAACAATTACTATATTCCAAATATGTTAGACTTCTAAAATATATACATAATACACCTTATGCTTTTTAGCCATAAGCCCATATTTAGGAAAAATATATATTATTCTTTTGAAAATTTGGTTAGAAATACTAGTTTAACCCAACTGCCAGAGAAAAGGCTGAACTAACAGAATAGCAGAGATACTAAGTCAGAGTCCTAATCAAATCATCTCTGAGGCCTTCTCTGTTTTCTCATTTACATGGAACAATAAAGTCCCCCTATTATTTAAACCAGTTTAAATATAAATTTCTGGCTGGGTGTGGTGGCTTATGACTGTATTCCTGCACTTTGAGAGGCCAAGGTGGGAGGACTGCTTGAGCCCAGGAGTTCAAAACCAGCCTGGGCAACATGGCAAGACCCAGTCTCTACAAAAACATTAAAAAAAATTAGCTGGGCATGGTGATGGGCACCTGTGGTCCCAGCTACCAGGAAGAGTAAGGCGGGAGGATTACTTGAGTCTGTGAGGTTGAGGCTGCAGTGAGTTGTGTTCATGTCACTGTACTCCAGCCTGGGAGACAGAGTGAAAACTTATCTTAAAAGAAAAAAAAATTACAGATTTTTGTCACTTGCAATCAAAATAATAGCTATTATATATTACACAGTTATAACACTTATAAGCCCTTCTCATTTGAGATTTCCAAAGGATTAAGCCCTAATGTCTAAAGCACCATTGTATGTGTATGATTTAATGCCTGTGCATCTAGAGTAGCACCACGTACTATCCTTGGAAGAACTGAGAAAACACAGTTGACCCATAACACGGCTTTGAACTATGCAGGTCCACAAATATGTAGACTTTCGTCTGCCTCTGTCACCCTGAGACAGCAAGACAACCCCTTCTCTTCCTCCTAGTCCTCCTCAGCCTAATCAATGTGAAGATAAGAATGAAGACTGTCGCCATGATCCACTTCCATTTAATAATATTTTCTCTTCCTTATGATTTTCTTAATAACATTTTCTTTTTTCTAGCTTATTTTAAGAATACAGTCTATAATGCATGTAACATACAAAACATGTTCATCAACTGTTTATGTTATCAATAAGGCTTCTAGTCAAAAGTAAGCTCTTAGTAGTTAAGTTTTGGGGGAGTCAAAAGTTATACATAGATTTTCCACTGGCAGGGATCAGCACCCTTAATCCCCTTGTTGTTCAGGGTTCAATGTAGTTTACTCAAACCATTTTCTGTAGAGTTTAATTCTCTTGTGGAGCTCTGGTGGTGAAATACTGGCACTTATAATGTGCCAGGAGTTTTCTAAGCTACTTATGTGTAATCATCACAATGACCCTGTGTGACATGGAATATTATTATTCCTACTTTATAGATGAGGAAACGTAAATGAAAGTCTGAATGAATTGGCTGCCTAAGAGTCATAGAGATGGTCAATACATTTTTTCACCTTAATTTATAGCATTCTGAACATGAGAAACAATAAAGCAGATACAGATTTATGCAAAGAACCAAGCAAATTTGCTTTCTTGGATTTGTTACAAAAGTCTATGCATTTACTTTAATGTTTATTTTAGCCTCTGATAATTTAAATGAGAACTACAATATATAAAGAATTGAAGATGAAATGCTACAGCTACTTGCATTAATGGCCCTAAGCTAAAGACTCATATTAAACACACACGCTGTCCAATACCATTTACATGTGCTTATGCCTCCCTCTTATTTTAATCACCCATTTTAAAATGAAATATTTTAGGCCAAGCGCGGTGGTTCATGCCTGTAATCCCAGCTCTTTGGGAGGCCAAGGCAGGCGGATCATGAGGTCAAGAGATCGAGACCATCCTGGCCAACTTGGTGAAACCCCAACTCTACTAAAAATACAAAAATTAGCCAGGCGTGGTGGCGGGCGCCTGTAATCCCAGCTACTCAAGAGGCTGAGGCAGGAGAATCGCTTGAATCCCGGAGGTGGACGTTGCAGTGAGCTAAGATTATGCCACTGCACTCCAGCCTGGCGACAGAGGGGGACTCCATCTCAAAAAAAAAAAAAAAAAAAAAAAAAAAAAAAAAAAAAAAAAAAAAAAAAATTCAAAGGCACAGAATAGGAACGAAAGAGTAATAAAAGAAAGATAAACTAACCATTAAAATTCAGTCTGCTTCATAACTATCTCACCCTAAGATTTTCCTTGGCTCTGGACTTACTCCATTCTCAGTTCTGTCTGTATACCCTCAAAGTGGAAAAGGATGACATCAAACAGAGAATAAGAGAGTGAGTGAAACAGGAAGGAAGAATGTAGAAATAAGGGGGGTGGGAACATGAGGAAGAACAGCTCATTCATATAAAAGAAACAAAATCATTATTCTCACAGGAGGTATTCTCCAAATCCCATATGTGACATGAGAAGTGTCTGAGTAAGCATCTGAGTAAACTGATATACTTCCAAAGGGGACTAATTTGATAAGAATCACTCATTTGGATACATATGCTCAGCTGTCCTTTTAGGTGTTTTTGTTGTTGTTGGTGGTGGTGGTGGGTTTTTTTTGGTGGAAGTGGGGGTGGGGGGGGCTAATTTTGGTATGAGGTCATACTCACTCCCTTGGTTGATTAGATGAAAAATGAAATCCACTACTAGGAAGAAACCCATCTGGATGAGATAGAAAGGTTAGATGTTTGCAATATGGAATCCAACTTGGAGAAAAGTATCTTTGAATATGGTCCTTAATAAAGGTAAAGTTCTTGAGGATTTTGGACATCTCTTGGCAATAATATGTGGGATAATATCACATTTTAAGGGCAAAGACGATGACAAAGGCCAAGATAAACTCTAACATTGTAAGAGAGAAGTTCAAGAATGCAGAAAGACTTTAGGTTTGAAAGGCAATAGAATGACTAGTAACAATAATTAATACCAATTCTTTCCTCCAGAGAAACTTGCAAGGAAAAAAAATTCTGGTAAAACAAGAATCATTAAATTCGTTATACAAAAAGCTACCAAGTGACTCCAAAGATGTTTTTTCCAAAGGTGGGTCTTAGTAGGGTTTAGCTAAAAACTTTGTAATAGCACTTTGATTTCTTTGGAGGAAAGATAGCATTTGATGAGAAACAGGGAAGCTAAGACATTTTACAACAAAAAAGATGGATAAAACAGAGAAGCTAAGAAACTTTACGATAAAACAGATGGAATATTTTAACGTTAAAAGTGTTTCTTGAACTTCTATTCACTGTGGAAAAAAGACGGAATTTCAAAAAGGAAAACTACATTGTTTTATTAAATCCAATGATATAGTTGTCTTATTTAGATTTAAATAAAATTTAATAAAGCTTAATGTTGGGTTTCTTCCGCAAAACTTTAACAAAAAGTTGGATTATGATGACCATCAAGTCATTGTTTCCATGGTGAGGCACACATACATAAACACATGTACACGCACTCAGAAAACAAACAACTTTTAAGGCACACTAGATAAACTGAGGAAAGAGAAAGGGTGATTAAGCAGCTCCAGGCTATGGCAGTAACCCCTGGACAAGAAAATTACTATCTCAGCATATTTGTCACACATTAGTGGCACACCAGAGTGACAGACCAGTTAGAAAGCTCTGCATGGGATATTCTGATTCAACAGTCTGCCTTAAGGAAATATAGCTGACATTGCAAAAACAGAAGTAAAAAGTGAGATGTCCTAAATGCTATTTAATAAATTAAAATATATCAATAATCATTTATCAAAAGTCTGTGATTTTTATGTTCTACATTTTATGCTCTCATTTAAACATGTTAATTCAAGCCTTTTAGGATCCTCTTTAAAAGTTAAAACAGGATAACTATATTTACAATACCAAAAGACATAGCAATGAACTACTATATTCTAAGTGGATATAAATTTAATTTTAGTTCTGGGACAGTTCATTCAATTATCTAATGTTTAAGATTTTTTTCTAAGTATTTTTATAGCTTTCTGTTTTCAAACAGTGTCCACATGGTTGTTTCTGATAAGCAGGTGGGAAAATGTCAACTACACTAATAAATTTACCAGAAACCTGCATTTTCTTGAGGTTTTCTTTTGGTCTAGCTGATAACAACAGATTGCCAGTTAACTGGTTTCCTAAGAAAAATTAATTAGGTAAGTAACAAACTTAAAGAAAGGTCCAACATATCAACAACTTTGGTATTCTGTACTTTCACTGAAGAGACCTTAAATACATACCTTTTGTCATATACCACAAATGAAACTTTATAAAGAGGGCATAACATAACATGTGTAAAAGGTATAAATGCATATTTCACTCTTGGCTCTATCTTTGAATAATTCTTTTAGAAATTACTATTACAATCTCCATAACAATTTGATTCATATTAAGGTCTTAAGCCAAGAGAGCTTTGTATGTATGAGGTTCTTAATCAAATGGTCACCAATAACTCAGTTAATGATATGCATGTTTAAGTGTTTAGGGGTAAAGTATAACAATGTAACTTTGAAGTGCATTAAAAAATGAGATCCCTACAATGGAAGATGAATATCTGATAAAGCAACAGAAAGAGCAAATATATCAAAATATTAATAGAGTAGAGATAGTGGGTTTATAGGTGTTCACTGTACGACTCTTTCAAATTCTATGTTTGAAATTTTTCATAGTGAAATACTGGGAGGAAAAGTTATCGACAAAAAACAATTCATCCCCTCTTTCCTCCTATCAGCTGCTAAAAAGTAAACACTGGTCTATGCTGCACTTCATTTACATATATGAAAAGATATAAGTCCCCCAAAGATTACTTTAGAGTAGGCTCAGTTAATTTATCCCTTTAATATTTTACTAGGTTTTGTGGTTGTTACTTCAAGATCTATTTGTTCTTCCCCATTACGTAGTGGTGATAGGATTGGAATGATCCCACCCTAACTCCATGGGTAGGATCTGACTGGTCAAGTCTACACCAAACAGGATAATCATATCTGTTTTGTACAGTGATGAGTTCAGGGGCTGTTCAAATAGTGTGACTCCTAACTTTTGCTGGTAATTATAGAGTACAGCTTCTTATTCTGGACACTATGATACATGGATATAAAGCTCATCTGTTAGCCACTTTAATACACTGAGGAAAACCTCCTGAGGATAGAAATGACAAAAACAGTAGAGCCTTCAGAATCCTGGTTTGTTGCAAGTTGTAGCCCAAATCAAACTTTTCCTGAAGCATATTCTACTTCTAGACTTTTTACCTATATAAGCCAATAAATCCCTTTTATTATCTAAGCCAGTTTGAACTGGATATTCTATTATCTACAATAAAAACATACTACCTAATAAGTATTTTTTAAATGGCTAAGGAAACGAATATAGGAACATGAACAACATACCCCAGAAGACATTTAAAACAGTGATCCCCAAAGATAATAAGAGAAATATCACTTTAGGAGTTTTATAAACATACAGATTAAGGAAACTCACCCCGACCTCCTAAGTATCTAGGAACAGGACTTGAAAATCAGTGTATTTTGAAAGCTACACAAAGAGTGATTCTGACACAGCCAGTGACCTACATTTGAAGTGTACTGGTTTGAAACAACCTTTGAAAATTAACCATTTTTTAAAACATAAATTCAAAATTCTATGTATATGCCAATAATAAATGCTTTTATCCTATTTCCTAAGGATCTCAAATATTATTTTATAAGTTTAACCTCATTACAGATTTTTAGTATAGGTTTACATATAACAAAGAGATAAATATTTCCTTTACCCCCACCATGGTAAATGTGGTACATGACCAAGGCTCACACACTTATTTACAAATAGTCTCCACATTTCCAGAGTGAATATATCTAAAAACAAAAATACAGGAAAACTGTCAAGGGTCCTTAAATTAATTTCTTTCAATTCTACTATCAGTTTCACTTCACATTATTTCCATGTTAGTTTTCAGCCAGTCAGTTCGTTGTCTACAGAGGTTGGTTCAATTTTGAACTCAAATCCCTTTCTTGGTTAACCCAGCTCTCGAGCAGAAAATATCATTTTAAAGTTTAGTAATATATGATGAGGAACTAAATAAAAGTTTATGATGGGAGAAAATTCCACACATATGATTCCCATCACTGAAAACTAAGATAACCATTCTAAGGAACAAAGAAAACCCAAACATTTGGGGACCAGCAAAATAATTCTTTTAGCACTCAAAAGCACTGTATCTGTAAAGAGAAATGGCAATAAATATGGAAATAATGAATCTGATTTTCTAACCCATATATTATATAGGTAACAGCAAAAAAGCTGTGTTTTCTAATATAACACATAAGAGTGTGTAGAGGAATATTGTACTAAGAGCAGTAATTCTGGTGTCCGATTACCTGGATTGCTTGTTAATGACACAGGCATATACATGCACTTGTTTTATCCCTGCAATCATGGAGAGCTGTAATTAGAGAAAGGATGAAGAAGAGATGGAATGTACCCAGGATGTGTCACATATTCTGTTTGTTGAAAAATCAATAAATGCTGCGATCCACAGGGAGATAAAAAGTGAATATGTATTTGTGCTGTGTGTATATGGCCAAAGTAGAAAGTGGGCATTTTATTCAGAGGTGTCTTCACCTGTATCAGCTGCACTACAACATACCACTTAAAAAGGTGAACAATTAAATGTGGTGGTGCATCAACCTAGGAGATTGAAGAGAAAATGAGAAAGGTTTTCTCTACAGTTCTAAGCAACATGGTTTTAGCATGTGACAGTGCAGCAAAACAGAGACCAATAGAATGTCAAGTTGGTTTGAGCAAGTGTTTGGGTAAAAGTGGGGTTTAGTAGTGTATAATATTGAAAAACACTGGGGAGGTAAGAAAGACGTGGATCTCAAGCATGTTTAAATCCATACATTTAGTCAGGTTCATTTTTAAAGAGAAGTGTAAAGGATATGCCTAAGAGTCCATTCTTTATGTTTTGCTTGTTTTCTATAAACATAGTGGGGAACATTTTAAAACATTTAATAAACTATGTTTATAAATATATCTATACATACTTTATAAGGTCCTAAAATGAATTTTTTTAATCTTTGTTTTAATGTTGGTTATAACTTACCCTAACTTTCTTAGATAGGAAGATAGCAGATTTTAAAAGCTGTGTTTCAAGCCATAGGCTTTTAAATACACTATACAATTGGATAGTTTGCTTACAAGTTGTGTTTTTATTTTTTGAGAATTTAATCAGTTAACACCTAGTTAGTGTATCAGATGCGTAACTGAGGTACTAGAAAGTGCCCCAGACTAGGAGGCAAATATAAAACATTGAGTTCATTATTTCACATCTTACAAAATTTTCCCTTAGTTTAGTTTTCAAAATTTTCAAATCTATAGAAGAACAGAAATAATAGTACAATGACACCTGTATGCCCTTCAGCTATATTCACCAATTACCATTTTGCTACGTGGGCTTTTGTTCTTTTGCTCTCTATGTGTATATATGTGTGCACACACACAGATTTTTTTCCTGAACCACTGGAATGTAAATTGCAGGTGTCATGACATTTTACTATCGTATATTTCAGCATACGTCCTCTACGAATAAGGAACTGCCCTATATAACCAAATATCATCATCACACTTACATTTACAGTAATTCCATAATATCACTGAACAGACAGTTCTTATTCAAATTTCTCCAAAATGACCCAAAATATTTTATTACTGCCCATAATCAAACCAAGGTTCATGGTTACATTTGGTTATTATATCCTTTTAGCCTCTTTTAATCTACAAGAGATCCTGTGTTTGCTTTTTTTTTTTTTGAGACAGAGTCTCACCCTGTTGCCTAGTCTAGAGTGCAGTGGCACGATCTTGGTTCACTGCAACCTTTGCTTGCTGGGTTCAAGCAATTCTCATGCCTCCGGAGTAGCTGGAAGTACAGGCATGCACCACCACACTTGGTTAATTTTTGTATTTTTAGTAGAGACAGAGTTTCACCATGTTGGCCAGGCTGGTCTCAAACTCCTGACCTCAAGTGATCCACCCACTTCAGCCTCCCAAAGTGCTGGGATTACAGGTATAATCCCAGCCACCTTGCCTGACCTTATGCATTTTAAAATTTTATCATATTATTAACTTTTAAAAGAGTCCAAGTCTGTAGATTGTATACTAAGTTGAAACAGAAACATTTTCCATTCCAACATTATTTCAAATAAAATACTGTTTTTATTCCTTTTTCCCAAACCAAACAGGCAGCAGAGTACACTAATACAATGCATATTTAAGGGTTAGATGAATCAAAGGATTAAGTATAGAAGACATGGGCACTAAAACTTAAATATCTGACGTGAAGGACTCAGAAAACATAGGAACAGTGCTAAAAGAAACTGGTAAATATGTATGACATGTATTCCATTTTACAGTCATATGTATGGTATTATGTATACATGTCATACACATATGTATATTATGTCTATGTGTACATATGTATATTAGTTAACATACATATTTTGTATATGTACATTAAAAGTTAAACATAACACTGGCAGTTATAATTTTTAAATTTTTTTGACTTATGTTAAACATAAGTATTGGTAGTTATAATTTTTAAATTTTTTGCCTCTTATTAAGAGACTAACCTATAGATTTAACCTTTCAGTGCTATGCAGTCCAAAGAATTCTCTCCATACTTAACATGACTTTATTTTTAAATTTTTACTAAAATATAAGTAAAACTATTAAGAAGAATATTGATAAAATTTATCAAGAGAGACAGCTAACAGGGGTAGAGCAAAAAGGTCAAATACAAAATACTGGTAGGCAAGTAAATGAGTAATTTTTAGAGCAGCATTCCTACTAAAATGTCTGGTACAGAAGTGGCTTTTGAATGGCAGATTTTTACATATGAATTTACCTGTAGTTTAAGACGTCTGACAGACTGCCACCCCACTGATTCTGGTTCCTAGTTCTATCTACATCACTGGGCAAATACAAAAGTGATATATATTCTCCCAGTTAAAAATAAGAATCTGAGCCCTTTGATAAAACTCTCAGTGGCTGAGCCTCTTGTCAATCTTACATTTTCATTGTCATCTTTGGTAGTTCAATGGAATAACATGGGGAGCATTTAAAACTTGTCAGAAACCTGGAATTCCCTTCGAGCTTTGGGGCTAGGATTGCCAGTAATATCCAAAGCATGAAAATAAGTACTGAGTGCCAGAAAAGGACATGAAAAAAACCTTATAAGATACTTAAGACTTGGGAATATATTGAGAAAATGGCACTATCTCTATAACAGGGTGAGAGAGCTCTAGGCCACACTCTCGCCAAGTCTAAATCAGCCTATATAGATGTTAGTATACCAGTTCAGCAGAAGGGTCCCAATTCCCTTTAAGGAACACAGGCTTCCCCTTTCACCCCATGAAGCTTCTCCTGTTCTGTCAGGCAAAGGCAGAATAAGGCTTGCTTATCTTCCCCAAGATCCTGCCCATTTCTCCTCCTCCCCTAATTTTCACTCCAGAATATGCTGGTCTGATCTGAAATATAAATTTAAGGAATTAGCTCACACCACTTGCAGGGGCTGGCAGCCTGGAAGTTTTTGTACGGCTTGCCGGCAGGGTAGAATCCAGGTCAGAGTTGATGCTGCAGGGTAGAATCAGTAGGGTGGGCCAGCAGGCTGTCTCGAGGAAAGCTGGTTAGTGAATGCTTCATAAGTTTTCATCTGAACCAAAACCGGTTCCTAAGATGCCTTCTTCAAACTGCTGGCATTACTTTAAATACACAACAAAGCCTTTCAGCCTCTTCTGTCATTTGCCTCTTTGCAAAAAATATTCTATAGAGTAGGTGGATGACTTTAAATTCTAGGAAAAGCATAGGGTTAGTCACAAAGAAACCTCTAAGAAAGGGAGGATCTGCCATAAAAGGAAAGCATCAAATATCCACTCATTAGCTTCATCTTGCTCATGGGACATTGCTCACACAGCTGGAAAATTCTGTAGCTGAAGAAAATGTGATTCATCTTCTAGACAGATATTTTAATATCCTCACATTCCATGGCATGGGGATTATCTCGGTGAAAGTTTTACGCCCATTTTTGCTTTCTGGCTTTGTTGTTGGCTTTTTTTGTTTTTGTTTTTGTTATTTTTGGATACCATAAACTCTAAACAGATGCTTTTGTTTAGTGCAAGGTAGCTTTTGTCTTTTCCCTATAAGGAAAAGAGCTATGGTGCTATATTTCATTTACTAGTGATAAACACTGTCATGCTAGACTAAATAAAGATTCTGACAAGTCTTTTGGGCAGTGGTGCACTGGATACCATGACTTTTAAAGAATTAGTTTGAAAAGGCCTTTCTGGATCCATGTGAATGCTATTTCATCTTTTTGTCATTCTACTAATCCATATTGTTATTTCTTTAGATGCTCTTCTCCCAGCTTGATGATTATTATGGTCTAGACCTATTACCTCCATATGGTAGATTCTTCTTGTCACCATTTCTTTCTTTTAGCAAAACTAAAGTCTGGAAAATCTGGAATGAAAAGTAATACTAAATCCTCTTTTTTTTGGCATGGCCTCTACCTGTGTGTGTCTTCATAGGTGGCTTCATAGGTGGCTTGAACTAAACATAGCCTGAGCCTGGCCCCAAAAGCACTAGAGATTAAAAATGGACAGCTGGGCACAGTGGCTCATGCCTATAATCCCAGCACTTTGGGAGGCCAAGGCGGGTGGATCATGAGGTCAGGAGATTGAGACCATCCTGGCTAACATGGTGAAACCCCGTTTCTACTAAACAAAATACAAAAAAATTAGCCCGACATGGTGGCAGGTGCCTGTAGTCCCAGCTACTGGGAAGGCTGAGGCAGGAGAATGGCGTGAACTCGGGAGGCAGAGCTTGCAGTGAGCCGAGATTGCACCACTGCACTTCAGCCTGGGCCACAGAGCAAGACTCCATCGAAAAAAAAAAAAATGGACTCAATGGTTAGGTAACTTATCAAGGACCACATGACTAGCCAAGAAAAAGCAAGGAGTAGAAGTCAGGTTTCACTCTTAGTCCCACACTCTTTATATCATTATAAATGGCTCCAATATAAACCATGGTTTTGTTTGTTTTTAAATAGAGACAGAGTCTTGCTACATTGCCCAGGTTGGTCTCAAACTCCTGTGCTCAAGTGATCCTCCTGCCTCAGTCTCGCAAAGTGCTGGTATTACAGGTGTGAGTCATCACACCCAGCCTAAACCTAAAATCATGATTTTGATTTGAGACAGATCATAGCAGGATATGTGCTAGAATTGTTTTTCTAAAAATGCTGTACTTATGTTATTCATGTATCTTTTCCTGAGCCCTCTGTAAAGAGTACTATCAACTCAAAGTTGCGAAGGAGAGTTGTCAAAGTTTCTTGTGTATCTTCTGTAGCACTGGATGATCAGATAGCTCCTATATATTCATCTTATTAATAAACCATTCCCTTCCCTAGTCTGTCTGAATGGCCCAAGTAGAGTTTATTTTGCCATAAAATATCTAAATCAACTGATTAGACTATTAGTGTATTAGAATTTAACAGAGAGCCAATGGAAAGAGGTCAGTGTGGAAAACCAGATTATAATTACTTATGGATTCAGTAATCCCTTCTCATATGAGGTCAAGGGAGACCAAGGTACAAAGAATAAAACAAAGATAAATCAAAGCCTATATAAAAATATCAAAGAGGGCAAGTTCCTACTATACATTTAGGCTATTCAGTATAGCCTACTGTTCGTGGGCTACAAGTATGTACAGCATGTTACTGTATGGAATGCTGTAGGCAACTGTAACACAGTGGTTAAGTATTTGTGTGTCTAAATATCTAAACATAGAAAAGGTACAGAAAATATACTGTATTATAATCTTACGGGACCTAGATGATATATGTAGTCCATCGTTGACTGTAACATCATGGGGTGTGAGAGTTAATTTTTAAAGTAAAAATAATTTCAGGCACTGACAAGAGCCATAAAGAATATAAAACGTGATAAGAGACACAGTAACAATGTGAGGGGCCTACTTTACGAAGGTGGTCAGGCAGTGACTTCTATCTAGGCTGAGATTTAAATGATGAGAAGGTATGAGTCATGGGAAGATCAGGGAGCACAGAACTGCAATCATAAAAAAGAGCATGAGCAAAAGCCTTAATGTAAGAATGAAAGAGCTTGATTCAAGAAACAAAAAGGAGGTGAGTAGTTGCTAGAACTAACTGGTGAAGGAGAATACCATTTGAAATGGGTCAGAGAAATGGGCAGGAGCCAGACAATACTCAGGGACTTTAAGGCCAGAAAAAAAGGTGGCACTTTTGCTTGGTAGACCAAGTTTCCTTTGTTGCTTTTTCTCTATAATTATTTGGAAGTTCTAATTCTTATTTCCATTCTAGCAACAGTTACTTTAAATGTCATTTAAATATACATAAAATATTATAATGATAATCATATAAATTCACACAGAATAAAAAGTGAACTCATATCCTCTAGTCTTTTGCACCAAGCCCTTTACTATCTCCTGAAGGAATATTTCAACACTTTTGATAGGATCACTGCAGCCAATTTCAATGCATTTAAGTACATATGCATGCAACAAATAAACATATGAACAGGCATATGTACTTAATATATATAAATACAATACATATACTTACATATGCTTTTTAATACATACAAATGGGAATATATATTCTGCTTATAATTTGCTTTTTTCACTTAGTATGTCTTGTAGATCTTTATTCTTTCTGAAAGATGCAGAATATTCCAGAGTATAAATATACCATAGTGTAACCATTCTCCTACTGATGGGTAGCTACCATTTTTTCTAAATATTAAAAATAACATTGGGGCCAAGTGCGGTGGCTCATGCCTGTAATCCCAGCACTCTGGGAGGCTGAGGTGGGTGGATCACTTGAGGTCAGAAGTTTGAGACCAGTCTGGCCAACATGGTGAAACTCCATCTCTAATAAAAATGCAAAAAATTAGCCAGGCATGGTGGCACATGCCTGTAATCCCAGCTACTTGGGAGGCTGAGGCAGGAGAATCGCTTAAACCTGGGAGGTGGAGGTTGCAGTAATCCAAGATCGTGCTACTGTACTACAGCCTGGGCAACAGAGTGAGGCTCTGTCTCAAAAAAACAAAAAAAACCCACAAATTAGATTTTTTCATTCACTTTAATCAGTTACATAAAGAATACAAAAGAAATCTAAACTAGAAGGAAAAATAAGAATAGGAATAAAATTTTTAAAAAGATGGCTTATTTAAATTTGCAATTATTTTCTAGTATTGTACTGGCCAACGGTATGAGAAGTATAGGCTACTGGAAGTACCAATGCCTTCTCTCTCTTTTTTTTTTTTTTAAATTTTTTTTTGGCATTTAATATAACAAACTGAAACTTGTAATTAGTTATTAAATTTTCACATATTAACTTTAGGATAGGAAACCACCACTTAATATATTTTAACATTTTACTCCTGGCTATGAACATTTACAACATGGGTTACAATAGATACCATACACCTAAAGGAAGTAACAGAAACAATTAGTAATCTCTCTGTGCTCTTTTTCATAGAGATTTCAAAATAAATCTAAGGTTATGCATAGGATGTGGGTTTTTCTCCGGGAGTAGTATTACAGAAGGTTTGTGGTATTAGAAGGGTCATGACACAATGCAAGTTGCTTAGTCTCAAACACAAGTGTAAAGCTTTCCTTTTAAGAATATTTTATATTATACCCACAGATGAAAAATCTAACAAAAAGAGAGACTGTGGTACCTAAAGATATATTCAAGCGCTCTCTCTTTTGTAAAAAATCAAACCTTTTTAGAGACAGTTTAAAAAGCAATCTCTTGATTAAAAGGTTAAATAATGTGTTTTTTTTTCCAGGCTTTATTATGAAACTATGTTCAACGGTCACAGAGGCAACCACATTAACTTGCAGCATGGACACAAATTTTAAGTTCTACATTGATATTTTCAATGCACATATGAAGCAAAACGTCTTAAGCAAATTATTACTGCATATGAAATTACTATAGTAGAAGAAAACCCAATCATTTGAGTAAATCTGTAACACTTGGTAAGGAATCACTCTGATTAATCAACATCACCTTACTGAAACATCAATAGCAACTACTAAGCTTTAGTAGGTTATTACTGATTTGTACTTTGCCAAAGAAAAATTAATCAGAATGGTAAATGTGGTAAGTGGTAGCCTCTCCATGACTTCAGGGTGACTCATTTGAAACTTCTAAAAACAAATCATACTCATATCATGTACTACTGATAAGTTTTTGAAACAGTTTCCTGTAATTTAAAGTCATGAGCAAAGGTTTGAATATTCTTCTTAGTAATTAGAAAAGTAAAAGTACACATAAATATCTTTTAAAACCAATAATGCAATCTGAAAAATATATAAGGGATAAAAGAAATCAGTATTTGGCTAGTATCTTTCAGTATTAAGACTGATTTAATTCCATTTCAGAAGAGAAATATACATATACACACATTTTTCAAAAAAAAAGTGATGTTTCTTACAGGACTAGCTAAAGGCACCGTTAAAAAATACCAGCCCAAGGCCGGGTGTGGTAGCTCACACCTGTAATCTCAGCACTTTGGGAGGCTGAGGTGAGCAGATCACCTGAGGACAGGAGTTTGAGACCAGTTTGGCCAACATGGTGAAACCCCACCTCTACTGAAAATTAAAAAATTAGCCAGGTGTGGTGGCAGGTGCCTATAATCCCAGCTACTCAGGAAGCTGAGGCAGGAGAATTGCTTGAACCCAGGAGGCCAAGGTTGCAGTGAGCCAAGATTGTGCCATTGTACACCAGCCTAGGAGACACAGTGAGACTCCATCTCAAACAAACAAACAAACAAACAAAAATCAGCCCAGTGCTTTGCATGGCTGAGTCAGGAGGATGATTTGAGGCCAGAAGCTCAAGACCAACCTGAGCAACATAGCAAGACCCCATCTGTACAAAAAATTAAAAAATTAGCAGGGCATGGTGGGGTGTGCCTGTATTCCTAGCTACTTGGGAGGCTTAGGTAGAACTGCTTGATCCCAGGAGTTCAAAGTTGTAGTATGCTATGATTGTACCACTGAACTCTATCCTGGGCAACACAGCAAGACCCTCTCTCTCTTAAAACAAGTCAGTATTCACACAAGGTCTAAAAGGTAGAAAATATTCCTCATAAATCATAATTTAATTGGAAACAAATCAATTTTGTGACCAATATTTAAAATTTGATATAATTTCAATGGCTCCTAAAAACTATGGACTCACAAACTAGTTTCTAAAAAAATTAGACACTTTTAAGAAAAGTTTTAAATTTACAGAAAAATTGAGAAGATAGAGACTTCCCACATACCCTCCCACAGTTTCCCCTATTATTAATATATTAGTGTGGTACCTTTGTTAAAATTAATGAACCAATATTGATACATTACTAATAAAGTCCTTCATTTATTCAGATTTCCTTTGCCTTTGTTTTTTAACCAGTTTTTTTTTTTTTTTTTTTTTTTGGTCTGTTTCTAGAATTCTACCCGGGATACATTACATAAAGTTGTAATGTCTCCTTAGGTTCCTTTTGGCTGTGACGGTTCCTCAGACCTTGCTTGTTTTTGATGATCTTGTCAGCCTTGAGTCATTACTATTCAGGTATTTTGTAGGATCTCCACAAGTGGAATCTGTCTGATAGTTTTCTCATGGTAAGACTAGGGTTATGGGTTATCAAGAGGAATACCAGAGAAGTAAAGTGCCATTTTCATCATGTCACGTGATATCAAGGGTATGTACTATCAGTGTAATTTACGACTGCTGATGGTGATCTTAATCACTTGGCTTAGGTAATCTTTGTCAGGTTTCTCCACTGTGAAATTACGTTTTGTCCCCACACGTATCCTTTGGAGGGAAGTCACTAAGTGCAGTCCATGCTTATGGAGTGGAGATTTATACTTCCCCTCCTTGAGGGTGGAGTAGCTACAAAAATTATTTGAATTCTTCTGCATATTTGTCTCTTATCTTCCATTTATTAATTTAATCACCATTTATATCAATATAGGCTCGTGGATATTTATTTTACACTTTGGATTATAATGTACTTTGGGTTATTATACTTTGGCTTGTGTATTTCAAGTATATAATACTTCAAATATTTTTTTTCTCAAATTATTCTACCTTTGGCCATTGGGATCTCTTTCAGTTGGGTTCTCTGTCCCTTCAACATAATCCTAATTAATGTAGGGTTTTTTTGGGTGTTTTTTTTTTTTTGGGGGGGGGTGTGTGTGTATTTTGAGCACTTACTTACTGGCATTATAAGATGCTCTAGGCTTATGTTCTCTATTTCCTGTACCAGTCCTAGAATCAGCTATTTCTGTGAGGAGCCCTGGTTCCCTTTATTGGAGAATGGTATTAAAACAAAATCTGGGCACTAAGTGTACATAAACTAATTTTTAATAACACCAAGTGAGCACATATATTATGGTACTTAAGAGTCCAAACTCCCCTAATTCTTAACTGAGATCTTACTATGAGCTCATCTTGGGGGAGCCAAATGATGTTCTTCAATTCTAGATATAGCAATATCCTAAAAACCTCTAGCTACTTCATCCCTTTGAATTTAACTGCATACTGAAGTTTGGACACCAAAGAATCTCTGAACACTTCAGAAAAAAATTTTTAAACAGAATCTCACAATCCCTAATGACTAGATAGCAAGCTAGGTAAAGCAGTCTATATACGTATCTTCCTGAGAATTAGTATTAAGACTAGATACAATTATAGAATAGATATTTTTTCAAATTAAAATGCTTAAAATTGAGAAATGCCTTAAAGAAAATGAAAATAGTTTAATATTTAGGTAAGTTGCTCAAAACAAAAGCCATAAATGATTGTGCTTCAGGGGCAAAAAAAAAAAAAAAACAAAAAAACAAAAAAACACTATTAACAAGCTAGCTCAGGAAACTGGAAAGTACAAACTAATCACAAAGCTTTATGATAAATTCCATCATTTAGTAATGTCACGGTAATTTCACATAATTAAAAAATATAATATTTTTAAGTTAATGGTAAAGGTTTTATCACTTCCTCTCCATCTCTGTCAAAACTACATACTGATCTGAGCACAGTGATTTAAACCTAGCACCCTCATTCTATGTCAGAACAGAATTTTGAGTGGGCGTTTTTTAAGCCAAGAGTGGTTGGGGTATTGCCCATCTGAGGCATCCCTAGAGGTTATCTGTTGGGCAAACTAATCAAAATGGGTAAATGTTACTGGGTACCAGGAAAAAAACCAAAAGTTGGATTTGAGTAGACCCACACTCTTTTAAATGAAAAACTTTCCATTACTTGTAACAAAGCAGCATTAATTTTATAGATATGCCTAGCCCACAGAAGCTTTCAACACGGTTACAAAAATCTATATGCTTATCTTTATAATAACCAAAATATAAACTCAATCCCAGGTTAAGTATTAGGAGGCTTAGGTTTAATTCTCACCTATTTTCCTTAACTGAGCAAAAAATTAACTTTTCTATGTTTTGTTCTACTCCCTGGAATTTAGAGATAGGTCTATTTAGTATTAATGTAAAAATTAGGTCTTCAAATAATAAATGGCATTTAGATTGTGGAAAACTCCAGTAACAAGAGGAAACTTAATTTTTAACCTCATTTCCCTCCAAACTAAATACTATGAATTCTTACAAGTATTTTTTTGAATCAGTTCAATTAAATCTTTTTAATAGCTTAAATGTCATCTAACTGATCACTCCCATGCTCAAAACCCTCCAGTGATTTTCCATCTGAGTAGGGAAAGGTCAAAGTTCTTAGGTCCTACATAATTGGCTCTACTTACCTCTCAGAATTCCCCATCCCCATGTCTCACTCTATCCAGACTCTACTTCAGACATGCTTCTTATGTCAGATCCTTTGCCTGTACTATTTTCCTAGTAAGTAGTTCTTCCCCTAAATCTTCATGCCTCATCTGCTTCAAATGTTTGTTTAAATAAGTATCCCCTTCTAATGAACCTTTATAGACCACATTATTAAAATAGCAACAGCCCTCCACCCCTAATACCTTCTCTTTCCCACATTTTTCTCCATTGTCATTCATTGTCTAAATTACACACCATAAGATTCATTTATTTTTTTCATCTAACTTCTTGTTCTACCATAAAGCTCAATGAGGAAACGGATTTTTGTATTTTGTTCACTAATCCAGGTAGTGTTTAGAATAGTGACTGGCACATAGTAAGTACTCCATAAATATCTACAAAATTGAAACCAATACTCCATTTAAATTTGTAACTTAATCTGTTCTTCACATGTGGGTTTTAAAATTAGAATAACATTTAAAGTCAAATTGATATTTCAAGAAATAAACTATTACACACAGATTATTTCAGTAAATAAAAATATTTTAACTGTCGCTAGTATGCTGATATTGGAAATATAAAGTCAAATAATGGTCCTTATCCTCAATGAACTTCAGCTGCACATGGTGGACAGAAAAGTTGAAAAGAATTAATTACAGTACAGTAGTGTGAGATGGTATAAGAAAGGTCTCTAACAAAGGGTGTTAGAAGAGCTGACACACGAAATCAGGTAAGATGGCATTATCAGGGAATGCTGATCACAACCGGTCAAGCTTAAGCTGACTTTTGAAATAAAAAGCAAGATCAAAGGAGGAGGGAGAAAAACATGGAGTAAAATGGGATGACAGATTTGAAGGATTCTTAACTAGTATACTGGGCCTCAAGTACAGGGCATATATATGTTAGGGTAACTGGGAAATAAAGCTAGCAAAGTAGGCAAGAATTCGAGTAGGAAGGATCTTACGAGGAGAGTCAGAGTTTGAATTTTTCTCCAATGCCGGGGAAACAACTGAAAATTTTAAGTAATGAACAGGGAACTAATAGTAACTTTAGTTGTATAATAAGCAGATTTACAGGAGGCTGTCAATATGCTAATAAGAAAACTTATAAAACTACCATGACAGTATGTTGAAATACTAAAGAAAAGAAATTCATTTTATTCCTGGAAAAAATTCAAGAGTGGGTTTTCATACAAACAACAAAATCTCATTTTAAAATCTTCTCTATGCCTCAGTTTCCTTAACTATAAAATGAAGATATTAACAATATCTTGCTGGGCTTGGTGGCTCATGCCTGTAATCCCCGTACTCTGGGAGGTCAAGGCGAGTGGACTGCTTGAGCCCAAGAGATCAATACCAGCCTGGGGAACGCAGTGAAACCCCACCTCTACAGAAAATACAAAAATTAGCTGGGCATGGTGGCATGTGCCTGCAGTCCCAGCTACTTGGAGGCTGAGGTGGGAGTTCCCTTGAGCTTGGGAGGCTGAGGCTGCAGTGAGCCGTGATCGTGCCACTGCATTTACAGCTTGAACGACAAAGTGAGACGCTGTCTTGAAAACAATAACAAAAAAACCCCCAAAACCAATATCCCATATGATTTTTGTGAGGATTAAATACGTGAATATCCTCAAATGGCTTAGAACACTGCCTGATATGTACTAAGTGTTCGGTATGCCAGCTATTATTACTCTTATTATTAGTATCCTGGAATAATTAAAGTTGTTAAGTAGTAAGCTCTATATTTCCAAACACAGCAAACACACAAAAATGAAGTGTAACTAAATAGGGGTTCACAGAGGACAGAAAGAAGCTTACTTAAGTATATATTACAGAAAAAACAAAAAGCCCAGATAATTATTGAACTCCTGACCTCAAGTGATCAGCCTGTCTCAGCCTCCCAAAGTGCTGAGATTACAGGTGTGAGCCACCACACCAGGCCCCAAGATAATTCTTAATTTCAGGCTTTACATAATTTTTGGAAAGGAATACATATTCAGTATCTAAGGTTGTTAAAGACTATCTTGAAGGAAACCCAAAGAGTTTCAGAACTTTCTAGTTTGGTTATAATTTTGGGACTCCACAATATTGAATGTGACTTTTACATAAAGTCTACGAGCTGTTTTCTGGATATTATGTAGGCAAGAAAGAACACTTTACATGAGCTTTCTCATTTGATCCCAACAACTGTAAGGCAGATAGCTTTAGAATCCTCAGTTATGAATGAGTGAATCAACAAATACATTAAATAACTTGCCAAAGATAAGAGGCTAATAAGACGTTGGACTCCAAAATCCATTCTTTTAACCAATACAGAATCTCTAGCAATTAGAAGAAAACAAAAAGACAAAAAGTTGGGACCACAGAGACATTCAGGATTTTAAAATCCTCTTGTTCTTCATAACTAAATTTCTTGAAGCTCTTTATTCTGATTAAGATATGTCATATTTATTTTTGCAGGCTACTAAAAGAAGTTCCTTTAGACTGAGACATTCAACCAGAAAACTGGGTTCTAAAGCATATGTGAGGATAGAAAACAAAAAATTCTGATAATAGTTGGCATCTTCTCGCATATTATTACAGTCATTAATACCAACAATAAATATACATTAATTTTCAGAGGTTTAAATTCTATTCAAAAACATTTCAAAGAAGGGACCTAGGCTCACTCACTCCGACTTTGTAATGGTAAATACATTTGGACGGAGGCTGAATTCATTTTCTCCTTCCTAACTGGTAGTGACCTAATAATAAAAGAATGTATACAAGTTGATGCATGTGTGAATATAGTGACAACTGCATACATTAAAAATCATTTACTGTAGAAATAACATCAGCAGATGAATTAATTATTATCAAAATTCAAATATTTACTGGTCAAATTTGGTCAAATACAAATATCTACTGAATGATGGTTATGTACCAGGCATTATATAGTAAGCACTCAATACAGCAACGAGGCTGTGTGCAGTGGCTTACACCTGTAGTCCCAGCACTTTGGGAGGGCAGATCGCTTGAGCTCAGGAGTTCGAGACCAGCCTGGACAACATAGCCAAAGTCGATCTCTACAAAAAACACAAAAATTAGTCAGGTGTGGTGGTGTGCTCCTGTAGTCCCAGCTACTTGGGAGGCTGAGGTGGGTGGATTGCTTGAGCCCAATAGGTCAAGGCTGCAGTGAGCTATGATCACACCACTGCACTCTGGTCTGAGCAACAGAGCGAGACCCTTTTTTTTTTTTTTTTTTTTTTTGGAGATGGAGTCTCGTTCTGTCACCCAGGCTGGGGTGCAGCGGTGTGATCTTGAGACCTTGTCTCCCCCACCACTGCCCAAAAAAGAATATAGTAATGAATAAGACAGACAAAAATTCCACTCTTGCACTCCCATGGAGCTTATGCTCCAGTGGGGAATGTGGACAATTAAAAATAAAAATATGTTGAGGAGGAAGGGGGGAGGAGGGAGAGGAGCAGAAAAGATAACTATTGGGTACTGAGCTTAATACCTGGGTGACGTAATAATACGTACAACAAACCCCCATGACATGTGTTTATCTACAAACCTTCACATGTACCCCCACATCTAAAATAAAAATAAAAAATAAAAATATGTATAATTTATGAAAAAAGTAATAATTGTTATGAAGAAAAAATAAAGCAACATAAGAGTCTAGTAACTAGAATAGGAAGTTATTTAAGGTAAAAACTTGGCCAAAGAGAAAGTCACAAGGTGGCCAGGCACGGTGGCTCTCGCCTGTAATCCCAGCACTTTGGCCAAGGCGGGCGGATCATGAGGTCAGGAGGTTGAGACCATCCTGGCTAACACGGTGAAACTCCATCTTTACTAAAAAAAAAAATACAAAAAATTAGCCAGGCGTGTTGGCAGGCGCCTGTAGTCCCAGCTACTTAGGAGGTTGAGGCAGGAGAATGGCGTGAACCCGGGAGGCGGAGCTTGTAGTGAGCCGAGATCAGGCCACTGCACTCCAACCTGGGCAACAGAGTGAGACTCTGTCTCAAAAAAAAAAAAAAAGGAAAGAAAGTCATAGAGGTATTAATAAAGTGAGATGAGTACATAATAATTAAAATTCATGGTAACTCAGAATTGTCAAAAAATATTTAAATGCTATATAACGTATAATATTGTTTTGTATGTGATAGAACCTTAGAGTTCAACTCCTTAATTTTACAGGTTGTATAATCTGTTCCAAACTGAGCATTATAGCAGAACAGTGTAATAATTTTATAGCAAAAAACCCACCAATAAGTAATTGTCATTCATTTAGAGAAGAAAACTAGGTAACAGTAACTTCTAAAAACAGTTCTAGGAAAATGTCTAAAATTTGAAAGCTGCTGCACTTAAAAATGGTTAAGTTCACTGTAAGACACAGATACAAAGCAGCTCCAACAAAGACAGGGTGGTGGAGGAGGCATTATTATAAACAATAAAATTAGATTACAGATGTAGTTACGTCAGAATAACAACATGGCAGTAGATGGTAAATCTTAAATTAGACCTAAAAATTCTAAGTAGACTGAATAATCTTTGAAAATAAATTTAGGCCGGGCGCGGTGGCTCAAGCCTGTAATCCCAGCACTTTGGGAGGCCGAGATGGGCGGATCACGAGGTCAGGAGATCGAGACCATCCTGGCTAATACGGTGAAACCCCGTCTCTACTAAAAAATACAAAAAACTAGCC
>NW_016817860.1:40871-45811 GCF_001698545.2 Rhinopithecus bieti | reverse complement strand
ACAAGAAAATAAAGTGAATTAAGCCTGGAAAAAAAAAAAAAGACTTGAAATATACAATAAGGAAAACATTTTGGAACACATCTGATTTTAAACATGTTAAATTTTAAGTTTCTGTACTGCTTCCAGGTAGAATGGTTCAGTACCCATTAAAACTACTGGTCTACTCATCAAAAGACACAATAAAGGAAAAATAACAACAGAGGACAAGTTACAGAGTGGTAGTAGCTATTTGCAACATATAACATCAATATATAAATAACTCCATATCCATAAGAAAAAGACAACCTAATAGAAAAATATAAACAAAAGACATTAACAGGCACTTTACAAAACAGAAATCCAAAATGGCCAACATCCTTAGTAATCAAGAAAATGTAAACGAAAAACAGTGAAATACCACCAGATTGGCAAAAATTAAATCATGTGACACCACCAAGTATTGGAAGGGTGTGGAATAACAAGAACTTCAACATGCAGCTGTATGGAGTTTAAACTACTACAAGCAATTTGGAAAATAAAGTTGAAGATTTGCAAGCTGTACAATGTGGCAATTTCACACTTTGGTATACATGCTAGAGAAACTTATGCACAATAAGAGTGCTCATAATCACCACATTATTTGTAACACTCCCAACCTGGAAATTCCCAAACATCCACTAATAGTAAAATGAATACACTGTGATATATTTTAAAAAATGAAATATGTACAACAACAAAATGATTTTTACAAAAATAATGTTGAACAAGAAGACACAAAATATTCCATATGACTCTGCAAAACTGAGAAGCTGGGAAAACTAACTGTATAGATCAGAAATGTATGGGAAGATGACACAATTATAAGGAAAGGTGAAAGAGTGAGTGTCATAAAAGTCCAGGTTAGGGAACAGGGTGTGATTGGATAGACTTCTTGAGTACAGGCAATTTTGTCTGTCTTAACCTTGGTTAGAAGTTTTACATATAATATTTTTACACATACAATGTAACTTTGTTTTATTAACTTTTCCGTACATCATGTTTCATAATTTTTAAATTATTAAACCATTTAGAAAATTATTGGTAAGAGGAAACAGGCTAGGGCTGGAGATAAATTATGATTCACTGTTGCAACGATTAGTCAACCTTTTTGGTACTAGGGACAGATTTCGTGGAAGATAATTTTTCCATAGAGAGGTAGGAGAATGGTTTCACAATGAAACTCTTCCACCTCAGATCATCAGGCATTAGATTCTCTTATAAGGAGAGTGCAACCGAGATCCCTGGCATGTGCAGTTCACAATAGGATTTGTGCTCCTGTGACAATCTAATGACACCACTGATCTGACAGGAGGCAGAGCTCAGGCAGTATGCTGCTGGTTGCCCGCTCACCTCCTGCTGTGCGGCCCAGTTCCTAACAGGCCATGGACTGATACCTGTCTGTGGCCTGGGGGTTGGGGAACCCTGGTAAAGATGGCTCCTGAAGCCATGTGAGACCCTTCATTCGGGTATAGTTTGTAAAAGCCAAAACCTTGGATTTCAGAGGAATACACACATCCACAACTGATAAAGATAACTGTAAACAACAGTTAAACAAGAAAGAAGAGAGTCAAAAGTAAGTGGTGGTAGCAAAGTTAGGGGAGGTGAGAATGCAAGGAGGACGAAATGGTCAACAACAAATGCAATAAGCACGAGCAGGCAAATACTGAAAAAATAGCAACAAATTTGGCAATTAGGATTCTAGTGATCACTTTATCAAGAGCCTGTTGATGATAATATACCCCTACTGTAATAACAGTAACCATTCTATCACCTCACACCTGTTAGAATGGCCATTATCAAAAAGATGAAAGACAGCAAGTGCTGGAGAGGATGTGGTGGAAAGGGAACTCTTACACACTGTGGGTAGAAATGTAAATCCTCAAAAAATTAAAAACAGATGATATGATCTAACAATTCTACTACTGGGTATATATCCAAAGGAAATGAAATCCGTATGTTGAAAAGATATTTGCACTCCCATGTTCACTGCATTATTCACAATAGCCAACACATGCAACCAACCTAAATGTCAATCAGTGGATGAATGAATAAATAAAAAGTGGTGCACATACACACAATGGAATATTATTCAGTCTTAAAAAGGAAGGAAATTCTGTCATTCACAACAATACGAATGAGCCTGGAGAACATTAAGTGAAATAAGCTAGGCTCAGAAAGACAAACACTGTGTGATTTCACATGTGGGATACAACAGCTGAACTCAAAAGTACAGAGTAGAATGGTGGTTGCCAGGGGCTAGATGCGGGGATGGGGTAAAGGATTGGAAGATGTTAAAAAAAAAAAAATTCCATGAATTTTCTATTTTCAAAATAGTGTAACGCATATCATATTTCATTTTAAACAAAATTCTGCATGCCAGGTTCTTCATTTTAATAAATATTTCAGAATCAACAAAAAGAGTGATTTAAATCTTACTATTCTGTGACTAAGATGTATAGAAATGTGGTAAATTCTTAGGATTTTCTTGATGTTAGAAAAGTACAGACTAATGCTAAAATCACATATGATAGCATGATTTAAACAACTGATTACAAATATATTATGTAGTTGGTTCATATTTGAGGTTTTCCTGAATATGTGCACTTTATGGGGATTACTACCAGCAGAACACAAAGGATACCTTTTCATAAACATACAAATCGTAATGTGTTGTGGTTACCTTTGATCCAGATTAAAAGATGAGGCTATAATATAATATGTAAGTTTGGAAATCAACTACATTTTAAATTGAAATTTAAGGACAAAAGGAAATTTCAGGTGAGAAGAAAATTCTAGATGTTGCAGCAAAGACTATTGTGACTTGGAGTACAATGTAATTGAAAACTTTGAAAGACAGATTTTAAACATAACATTTCATCCACAGGGAAAACTTAACACTTTTATCATATTATACAAGAAGCAGTACGGCATAAGAAGTGACAAAACACATTTACTTTTACTAAAAAAATTTATTTTAGAGACAAGGTCTCACTCTGTCACTCAGACTGGAGTGCAGTGGTTTGATCACAGCTCACTGTAATGTGGAACTCCTACTTCTGGCCTCAAGGGGTCGTTCCACCTTAGCCTTCCAAGTAGCAAGGGCTATAGGAGTGTATTATCATGCCCCTAGCTAATTTTTAAAATTGTTTTGTAGAGACAGGGTCTTACTCTATTGCCCAGGCTGGTCTTGAACTCCAGGCCTCCAGCAACCCCCTGACCTTGGCCTCTCAAAGCACTGGGATTACAGGCGTGAGCTACTGTGCCCTGTAAAAACATATTTATTTTAAAGCTTTGAATTTTCTTTTGAAGATGGTTTTATAATATCGAAATATGATAAATTTTCACTGGACCTGGAGCACAGTAAACAACACCAAAACAAAAAAAAAAAAAGAAAGAAAGAAAAAAAAACCCCAGGTAGGTTGATTCAGCACAATTAAAAACTTTTGTGATAAAAACACTATCAACAGAGAAAAGGCAACAAACGTAATGGGAGAAAATATTTGCAAACCATATATCTGATAAGAAAGGGATATTGAGAATATTTAAATAACTCCTATAACTCAACAACAAAAACAACAAACAACCTGGTTCAATTAAGCAAAGGACCTGAATAGCCATTTCTCCAAAGAAGATACATAAATGCGAAATAAGCACACGAAAGTATGCCCAACACAGCAAATCATCAGGGAAACGCAAATCAAAACCACAATGAGATACCACTTCACACCCATTAGGATGGTAATTATAAAAACAACAACAGAAAATTAACAAGTGTTGGTGAGAATGTGGAAAAGATGAAATCCTCATGCATTGCTGGTAGAAATGTAAAATGGTGTAGATTCTCTGGAAAATGGTGTGGCAATTTCTTAAAAAATTAAACAATTACTATATGATCCAGCAATTCCACTACTATGTACTCAAAAGAAGTAAAAGCAGGGACCTGGAGGGGGCGGAGCAAGATGGCCGAACAGGAACAGCTCCAGTCTCCAGCTCCCAGGGCGAGCAAAAAAGACAGGTGATTTCTGCATTTTCAACTGAGGTACTGGGTTCCTCTCACTAGGGAGTGCTGGACAATCGGACAATCAGTGCTGGTCAGCTGCTGCAGCCCGACCAGCAAGAGCTGAAGCAGGGTGAGGCATTGCCTCAACTGGGAAGCGCAAAGGGGAAGGGAATCCCTTTTCCTAGCCAGGGGAACTGAGACACACAACACCTGGAAAATCAGGTAACTTCCATCCCAATACTGCGCTTTACCAAGGGTCTAAGCAAATGGCACACCAGGAGATTACATCCCACACCTGGCCAGGAGGGTTCCACGCCCACGGAGCCTCCCTCATGGCTAGCACAGCAGTCTGCGATCTAACGGCAAGGCAGCAGCGAGGCTGGAGAGGGGCGCCCTCCATTGCTGAGGCTTAAGTAGGTAAACAAAGCTGCTGGGAAGCTCAAACTGGGTGGAGCCCACAGCAGCTCAAGGAGGCCTGCCTGTCTCTGTAGACTCCACCTCTGGGGACAGGGCACAGCTAAACAAAAAAAAAGCAGCAGAAACCTCTGCAGATGCAAACGACCCTGTCTGACAGCTTTGAAGAGAGCAGTGGATCTCCCAACACGGAGGTTGAGATCTGAGAACGAACAGACTGCCTGCTCAAGTGGGTCCCTGACCCCTGAGCAGCCTAACTGGGAGACATCCCCCACTAGGGGCAGACCGACATCCCACACCTCACACAGCGGGGTACACCCCGAGATGAAGCTTCCAAAGCAAGAATCAGACAGGTACACTCTCTGTTCAGCAATGTTCTATCTTCTGCAGCCTCTGCTGCTGATACCCAGGCAAACAAGGTCTGGAGTGGACCTCAAGCAATCTCCAACAGACCTACAGCTGAGGGTCCTGACTGTTAGAAGGAAAACTAACAAACAGGAAGGACACC
>NW_016817860.1:31902-40667 GCF_001698545.2 Rhinopithecus bieti | reverse complement strand
AAGTATGTTTATTGTGGCACTATTCACAATAGCAAAGACTTGGAATCAACCCAAATGTCCATCTGTGACAGACTGGATTAAGAAAATGTGGCACATATACACCATGGAGTACCATGCAGCCATAAAAAAGGATGAGTTTGTGCCCTTTGTAGGGACATGGATGCAGCTGGAAAGCATCATTCTTAGCAAACTATGGCAAGAACAGAAAACCAAACACCACATGTTCTCACTCATAGGTGGGAAATGAACAATGAGATCACTTGGACTCAGGCGGGGGAACATCACACACTGGGGCCTGTTGTGGGGAAGGGGGAGAGGGGAGGGATTGCATTGGGAGTTATACCTGATGTAAATGATGAGTTGATGGGTGCTGACGAGTTGATGGGTGCAGCACACCATCATGGCACAAGTATACATATGTGACAAACCTGCACGTTGTGCACATGTACCCTAGAACTTAAAGTATAATAATAAAAAATTTTAAAAAAAAAGCAGGGACCTGAACAGAAATTTGTACACCTGTGTTCATAGCAGCATTATTCACAATAGCTGAAACATGAAAGCATCCTAAATGTCATCAATGAATGAACAGATTAAAAATGTGGTATATACATACAATAGAATATTATTCAGCTTTAAAAATGAAGAATATTTGTACATACACTATAACACGGATGAACATTGAGAACATTAAGTGAAATAAGCCAGTCACAAAAGGACAAATACAGTCACACATCTCTTAACAATGGGGATGTGTTCTGAGAAATGCATCGTTAGGCAATTTCATCATGCAAACATCATAGAGTGCACTTACACAAACCTACATGGTATAGCTTCCTGTACACCTAGGCTACATGGTATAGCCTATTGCTCCTAGGCTGCAAACCTGCACAGCATGTTACTGCACTGGGCACTGTAGGCGACTATAACACAATGGTCTGTATTTGTGTATCTAAACACAGAAAAGGCACAGGAAAAGTATGTTATAAAAGATAAAAAATGTATACCTGTATAGAGCACTTACCAAGAACGAAGCTTGCAAGACTGGAAGTTGCTTTAGGTGAGTTAGTAAGTAAGTGGTGAGTGAATGGGAAGGCCTAGGACATGACCCTACTGTAGATTTTATAAACACTGTATACTTAGGCTACACTAAATTATAAAAAATGGTTTTTCTTTCAATAATAAATTAACTTTAACTTACTGTAACTTTATAAACTTTCAATTTTTTAAACTTTTTGACTCTCTTGTAACATTTAGCTTAGCAAACATATTGTACAGGTGTATAAAATATTTTATTTATTATATATTTATTCTGTAAGCTTTTTTCTATTTTTAATTTTAATAAATATATTTTTTGAAACAGGGTCTTACTCTGTGGCCCAGGCTGCAGTGCAATGGTGTGATCATGGCTTACTGCAGCCTTGACCTCCCAGGCTCAGGCAACCCACCCACCTCAGCCTCCTGAGAAGCTAGGACTGGGACTATAGGTGCACCACCAGGTCCCACTAATTTTATTTTGTATTTTTTGTAGAGACGGAGTCTCACTTTGCTAGCCAGGTTGGTTTCAAACTCTTGGGCTCAAGTGATCTGCCCGCCTCAGTCTCCCAAAGTGCTGGGATTACAGGCATAAGCCATTGTGCCTGATGAACAAAAAATTTTTTTAAGTTAAAAAAAATTAAGGCTGGGCGCGGTGGCTCATGCTTGTAATCTGAGCACTGTGGGCGGCAGAGGTGGGCGGATCACTTAAGCCCAGGAGTTCGAAACCAGCCTGGCCAACAAAGTGAGACCTCACTGCTACTAAATAAATAAAAAAATAAGCTAGGTGTGGTCATGTGTGCCTGTAGTCCCAGGTACTGGGGAAGCTGATGAGGACTGCTCGAGCCAGGAGTTGGAGTCTGCAGTGAGCTAAGACTGTGCCACTAAACTCTGGCCTGGGCAACAGAGTGAGATCCTGTCTCAAAAAAAAAAAGAAAAACTAAAAAAAAAAAAAAAGAAAAGAAAAATTAAAACATTTGTGTTAAAAACTAAGATACAAACACACATACTAACTTAGGCCTACACAGGGTCAGCACCACCAATATCACTATCTTCAACCTCCACATCTTGTCCCACTGGAAGGTCTTCAGGGACAGTAACACGCATGAAGCTGTCATCTCCTGTGAAAACAATGCCTTCTGGAAAACCTCCTGAAGGATCTGAGACTGTCTTAGAGTTAACTGTTTTTTTGTATAAGTAGAAGTAGACTGTAAAATAGCAATAATAGTATAGCAAAACAACCAATAGTATAGTAAACATATGAACCAGTAACATAGTCATTTATTATCAAGTATTATGTGCTACACACAACTGTATGTACTATACTTTTATAAGAGTGGCAGTGCAGTGGGTTTGTTTATACCAGCCTCATCACAAACACACGAGTAATGTGTTGCGCTATAACATAATGATGGCTATAGTCACTAGAAAACAGGAATTTTTCAGCTTCATTATCATCCTATGGGACCATCATCATATATGCTGTCCGTCACTGAAATGTCCTTATGCAGCATATGACTGTATTGTATGATTCCACTTACATGAGGTAACCAGAGTGGTCAAATTCATAGAGACAAAGTAGAATAGTGGTTTCTAGTTGCCGGTGGTTGCCAGTTGCTGGGGGAATGGGAAGTTAGTGTTTAATGGGCAAAGAGGTTCAGTTAGGGAGGATGAAAAAGTTCTGGACATGGATGGTGGTGATGGCTGCACAACAATGTCAAGTACACTTAATGCCACAGAACTGTATACTTTAAAATAGTAAGTGTTAAGTCTATTTTACAACAATAAAAAAATAAAGTTGGAAATGAATGATTATTGAAAAAAGAATCACAGTCATGAGGATAAAGACTAAGTTACTGTTCAGACAAAGAGGATAGAAGAAACCATATTTTTACATGTACTTTATTATTTTCACATAGTACCTGGATTTCAAGCTCAGCAATGTGTTGTCGTAGTTCAGCCACAGCAGCTATGCTATCTGCTTCCCGGAGCCTCACAGCCATCACTTCTTCCTTATTCTAGTGTGGTAAACCAAACCAAAACAAAATAAACCAGGTGTGTTTGGAATTCAGATTTTAGAAAAGTAATAGGAGGCATAAACCATACATTAGTATTATCTAGCAGGGTCTAAGGCAGGATCCATAGTGAAACAATATGCTCAATGCATACAGTGAAGCAGTGAGACATAAATGTTCACATCAAGTGGAATAAATAACAATTATAAATGGCCATATATCAATTCAAATTTTAAGTTTCGCCAACAAAGCAATTTGTGTGAAATTTATGAAAAAACTTTAGGGTTTTAGAGTGTTCTGCATTTAGAAACTGGAGTTCACAGGCTTGTAATATCTCAACTTTAAGGGAGAACATTCAAATTAAGTTGAGAGGGAAAATAACATTAATATTATAAACAATATCCACACATTTTACACAAAAAATAAAAAAGCTTTAATAATTATAAGTTAATCATAAGCTATAATCTTATAATACTAAATGAAAATGAATCAGATTTATATAATTCAAGGACTGGCATTCTTGAAAAATTAACTTTGTTCCTGAATCATTCCAACATAACAGGGTAAAGTGTACACATTTAATCAGAATGTACTAGGTGCTAGGGTAACAATACATTGGTCATTCTCAAAATCTGCAAAGGCATTATGAAAGATTGAATAAATTAACACACAGCTTAAACACGGGGGAGATATCAGAGTCTGCATCTGTAACATACTTCACAGAAGTATTAATGAACAATTAAAAATTAAACAAAATCCCATATTAGTTCATAAAATCCGCTAATATTCTAAATCTGAGCCCATTACTTAGACAAGTTCAAAGAAAATTATTTTCAACAGTAAGTTCCTTAAAGATTTATTTCCAAAGAACACTTTACTTTTCTCAACAGGTACTAGGGCATTTGAAGAGCAATATTAAATCTAGTAACACCGTTATCAAAATATGTTTAAGGAAAACTAACATCAATAATAAATAAAAGATTAAATTTAGTTATCGACAAGATGTCAACACAGACAATTTAGCATCATAAAAACTCAATCAGATATTGGTATGACAAATCAGATTCATACAACCTCATTTAATATTATTTTATTTATAAATTAGTTTAGTCATGTCCTTCAAAAGTGACTGTGCTTTAGTATGAATTTCAGTACTGCCTACAGATTTCTGTCAGTATACATTGTGCCAGCCATGCATATTTATAAGGATGTAATTTCATCTCTGGATTTCAGTGACACTGATAAACCATTCAAGCTTCACTCTTGGTTTTTAATGACACCAGAATAAGTTGATGGAATTACAGCTTTATATGTGCCATCAAAAGTCTTATTTCTTATACAACAATAAGGCTGGAATCTTTAACGGGTATCACTCCTACTATCTCACCATGGAAAGGTGGATGCCTAGTTTATTTTTTTTAAATCCCATAACTTGCCTCTAGTAATCCATTCTAATGCCGAGTCTACAGTCATTTCTTTAGTTATTTCACACACACACCCCCCCCAAACCCTCCCTCCTCTCCTTCCATCTTCGTGCCTTTCCCCCACTCTCTCACCACTGCTATACTGTAAATTTATTTCAGGAAAGAATGTACTTGCATTCAAATACTTTTGATGCTTTTTGAATCCAAACACCTCACAAAAAAGTAAAAGTATATAACTGATTAAAATAATAATGGGTAATATACCCATTTTTGCCAACACACTGGTACATACACATTTCTTTTGCTCTCTAGTCTCTCCAGAAAACATATATCAATGTTAACTGCCCACTAATAAGATAACAATCAAAGCAGAGGAGCCCTAACCTCTCTAAATGACCTACCTTTTTTGATCAAGCCATTAAAAGCTCCGGTTTTAAAGGGTTACCAGTCAAAAGAAAAACTGTGAAGAGATACTAGTAAATGCCAGTCCAGGAAATTAAATTAACCAAGGAAGTGACTGAAAATGTTTCTTGACTGAAATCCACCCCAGAAGCAAGATGAGCTAACCTGGTCTGACAGCAACTACCAAAACAAGTTCAGGAAAAGTAGAAAATAGGACAAGCTTTTTTGTTTTGTTTTTAAGATAATATAATCACGATAAGGCAAACACAAAAAAGGCATTATTATATTGACAAAAAAAAAATCAGTTAATTGATATATTTACCTTGAATTCAATCTCTGCTTGTTTGCGCTTTGCTTCACTTAACTGAGTAAGGAGTCCTTTGTTCTGTGCAGAAAGATACTGCACTTTCTCCTGTAGGTTAACCACCTCTTGTTCTGCTCTTCGAAGATGGTTACTATTGATCTGGTTCTAATAATCAGAAAAATAAATACTCAGACTATAGTTACAAGACCTAAAAATTTAAAAAAATTACCTATCCATTTTACATAACAACATTATTAAAAATGTTACTAGTTATAGGTCAGTGTTATTCAACAAATCAACATTAAAAAATACGATAAAACTGCCTTTAAAATCAAGTCATCCAAAGGAATGCATACTGTCAATATTAGAAACTCTCATTATAGCTCAATATACCATTTATACAAAAAACAGCTGTAAACTATAAAAATGCTTATACACAACTTGAAGGCAGTCCTTTCTTAGATCGGCAGTGGGAGTACAAAGTGGATAGATAGAGGAATGGTGAGTTTAATTCCTCTTTCTGGTTCCGGAAAGAAAGCACAAACCAGTCAAAAGGTACCATCATGCCCAGCGCAGTGGCTCATGCCTGTAATCCCAGCATTCAAGACCAAGGTGGGCAAATCACTTGTGGCCAGGAGTTTGGGACCAGCCTGGCAAAAATGGTGAAACCTGTCTCTACTAAAAATACAAAAATTAGTCAGGCATGGTGGTGCATGTCTGTAATCCCAGTTACTTGGGAGGCTGAGGCACAAGAATCACTTGAACCCAGGAAGTGGAGGTTGCAGTGAGCTGAGATCACACAGCTGCACTCCAGCCTGGGTAACACAAGACTCTGTCTCAAAAAGAAAAAAAAAAGGAAAGGAAAAAAAAAAGGTACCATCACTATTTATTGGGCTGTAAACTTGATGTCACACAATACGGCATATGTGTATTTCTACATGCTCTCAATGTCTAGCACAGTCTCTTTTGATGAAGCACAGATTTTGAATTCTGGTTTTAATATTTGGTCATTAAGCAAACAAGCTAGTATCTCTGAGTCTCTATTTCCTTATTTGAAAAATGCATATAAAATACTTTCTATTTCTCATTTTGGTGTCTTCAGAATTAAATGAGATAATACATGTAACAGGGCCTAATATGTAGCAATAAATGCTAGCTGTTTATTGTATTAGAATTACAGAATGTGCTTAAAAAAACATCTAGACTTTGAACTAACATGAGACAGTTTTCACACTCAGGTATGACCCAGCCTGAATTCTCTCAACCCTAAATTACTCTATCAGAGGCCTGAAAGAAACAGTAGGGACTTTCATAGCAGAAAGAAGTAAAAATCTAACTTCTCATTTAACAGTTCTTAAACCTTGGCCAAGTTATTTAATCCTACCAAATTTCAGTAGAGATAGTATTACTTGCCTTTTGAGGCTATGTTGTGAAGATTAGATTATGGGAGAAAAGTTTATGAAAGCAGTCTCATACAATCATGTCATGTCATGTCATGTCATTTCATTTTATTTTTTTGAGACAGAGTCTCACTTTGCTGCCCAGGCAAGAGTGCAGTGGCCTGACCTTGGCTCACTGCAACCTCCACCTCCTGGGTTCAAGTGATTCTCCTGTCTCAGCCTCCCAAGTAGCTGGGATTACAGGTACCCACCACTATGCCTGGCTAAATTTTGTATTTTTAGCAGAGACAGGGTTTCACCATGTTGGCCAGGCAGATCTCGAACTCCTAACCTCAAGTAATCCGCCTGCCTCAGCCTCCCAAAGTGCTGGGAGATTACAGGCGTGAGCCACTGCACCCAGGAAATTTTAGATACTTAATAAATGTTCAGTTGTTGCCATTATTATACCTACTTTACCTCATCCTATGAAAAAGACCTTGCCTCTAGTTTTAATGAAAAAATGTAGGTCATCTAACAGATGTAAGCTCCAAAACTTTCAACCACTTACAACTTTCTTCATCTTTACTTTTACTTATCTTCCTGTAACACATACTGTAGTCTTTCTCATTCTCTTTTTTCTTTTTTTAGATATCATCTCACAGGAGCTTGCTGTGTTGCCCAGGCTAGAGAACAGAGGCACAATCATAGCTCACTTGTAGCTTCAATCTCCCAGGCTCAAGCTATCCTCCCACCTCAGCCTCCTGAAGAGCTGGGACCACAGGCATGTGCTGCCACGCCCAGATAATTTTTTTGATTTTTAGTAGAGATGAGGTCTTGCTATGTTCCTCAGGCCAGCCTTGAACTCCTGAACTAAAGTGATCCTCCCATCTTGGTCTCCCAAAATCCTGCAATCACAGGCAGGAGTCACTGCACCTGGCCTCTTTCTCATTTTGAATCAACAAATAAGTCTGTCTACAAAATTAAGTAAACTTCTTAGCACTGTATTCAAAATGTATCACAGCCTCTTTTTACTGTCTTACCTGCTACCATCAAAACAAATAACTACACTTCAGAGGGACACATTTTTGACATAAGCTGCAAATAATTTCCACAAATAAAACCTCTCCCTGTATCCCTGAACACAAGACCATAATTCCACATTATGGTTGATAAATAATACACATAAAACCCAATTATTGACCATGAGTGAGAGACAGCAGAAAAAAACGTATTTTAAGAACTCTAAAGATAAAAAATTATAGGACTTTATATAACATAGGTTATGTCTAAAATTACAATATTAATGACATAAAAGGAAGATGCCAAAACATAACCAAAGAACAAGTCACTATCAAAAAAACATTAAGCAAATCAGAAAAATAACCAAAGAAAATTTCTATAAATACAGCCACTGAATTCAATGAATGGGTTAGACTGGAGATTAGCTATACTGAAGAAATAGTTAGTGTCCCAGAAGAGGTCATTAGACACAGAAAAGAGAATAAGGTCCAAAATATACCTAATAGGGGTTGCAGGATAAATAGTAAAAAAAAGTGAGATACGATAGTTTAAGAGATGGTAATAGTTGAGAATTGAGAATTTTTTACAATTTAAGAAATAAAAGATATAAATCTACACTTTAGGAAACACAATTAGTTCCAACCAGGATAAAAACAAATAAATCCCCACCAAGATACACTGTAACAAAACTTAGAATGCTAAAGAGGCAAATCAAGGGAAAAACTGAGACCTATAAAGGAAGGGTAATGAAATGTCCAGCAGATATTTCAACAGCAAAAATTCATAATGCTTAAAAAAGAAACTTCACCCTATAGTAGTATACTGAGCTAAACTATCACACAAGAAAAAAAGTAAATTTACTTTAAGAAAGTGGGCCGGGTGCGGTGGCTCACACCTGCAATCCCAGCACTTTGGGAGGCCGAGGCGGGCAGATTACAAGGTCAGGAGATCGAAAACATCCTGGCTAACACGGTGAAACCCTGTCTCTACTAAAAATACAAAAAAAAAAAAAAAAACTAGTCAGACGTAGTGGGGGGCCCCTGTAGTCCCAGCTACTCAGGAGGCTGAGGCAGAAGAATTGCTTGAACCTGGGAGGCGAAAGTTGCAATGAGCTGAGATTGTGCCACTGCCCTCCAGCCTGGGTGACAGAACAAGACTCCATCTCAAAAAAAAAAAAAAAAAAAAA
>NW_016817860.1:17236-31580 GCF_001698545.2 Rhinopithecus bieti | reverse complement strand
AATACAAAAAAAAAAAAAAAAAACTAGTCAGACGTAGTGGTGGGCCCCTGTAGTCCCAGCTACTCAGGAGGCTGAGGCAGAAGAATTGCTTGAACCTGGGAGGCGAAAGTTGCAATGAGCTGAGATTGTGCCACTGCCCTCCAGCCTGGGTGACAGAACAAGACTCCATCTCAAAAAAAAAAAAAAAAAAAAAAAGCCAGCCAAACTCTAAGTTCAACCCCAGAGCCTCCCAGGAGAGATGCAATGGGATTTAAGCACTTTCTCACTTGGGGCAGAGCAGATGCAGCCACAAGCTAAGAATGATACAGCTAGAATAAATATCAAACTGGTGGAAGCTAAGTATTAGCTGGCTAGACAGTGTGGAGGCTCAGGAGGCAGCAGACTTAGAGCCTAAGTTCATAAACTCTTGCACACTTTTCTTCAGGTACTCAAACAGGTACACACAAAAAAGACTGGTGAGAGTCTTGTGAAAAAAATCTTCATGATACAGGACTCAGGAAGGGGAACAGCAGTCACTATGGAAAGGTGCTAAACTTTGCATGTCTCCTCTAGGGAATATATGCTTTAATCTGTGCGGATCAGGGCCAACTATTGTCTTTGGGGCACTGGTGAAAGCCACTGGATCTTAGGGAAGAGCAGAACTGCGTTTTGTGCCTAGGACTGCATCTAGGGGTAGGCAGGAGCACTAAAGACCAAATGCACCAGATCAAAGGACATAATGAAGCCTAAGACTGAATTTATTTATTTTTTACTTTATTTATTTTTTCATGGAGTTTCACTCTTGTTGCCCAGGCTGGAGTGCAATGGTGTGACCTCAGCTCACTGCAACCTCTGCCTCCCAGATTCTAGTGATTCTCCTGCCTCAGCCTCCCAAGTAGCTGGGATTACAGGTGTACACCACCACGTCTGGCTAATTTTTGTATTTTTAGTAGAGACGGGGTTTCACCATGCTGGCCTCGAACTCCTGACCTCAGGTGATCCACCCACTTCAGCCTCCCAAAGTGCTGGGGTTACAGGTGTGAGCCACCACACCCGGCCATTTATGTTTTTTAATTTAGAAACAGGATCTTGCTTTGTGGCTTAGGCCGGAGTGGCTTAGGCTGGACTGCAGTGGTGTTATAGTTCACCACAGCCTCAAACTCCTGGGCTCAAGCAATCCTCCCACCTCAGCCTCTCAAGTAGCTGGGACTACAGGCACATACTACCACACCTGGCTGATTTTTAAAAATTTTTATACGAGACAAGGTCTCACTATGTTGCCCAGGCTGGTCTCAAACTCCTGGCCTCAAGTGATCCTCCTGCCTGGGCCTCCCAAAGTCCTGGGGATTATAGGCATTAGCCACCGTGCCTGTCTAAGACTGAGACTTCATCAGAACAATAGAAAACACTGTTGCCCCTCCAACTCTTCTGTAATAAGTAACAAATGGAATACTGCTGAAGACAGACCCTTTTAAAGTGTTATGCAAAGGGAAGACCTAAAGACACAAAATCCCGCTAGCAAACCAGCTCCTACTCTAAAAATAAGGTATTGCTAAGGGAAAAATAAGGTATTGCTAAGGGAATTTGAAGCCTGTGGTGCACTGATGATAACCAAAGAAACAACAAACCTCAAAGTCAGCCCATCTCTGGACTATATTAACTGCAATCTCCCATATTAAAGGCCTAGCAGAAGGAAAAATGTGCCCATTTCCAGGCAGAAACACTATTTGACTTAGTCCGCAGTCCTACACAAGCTATCCAGCCTTCAACAAAAAAAATTACAAAGCGGGGCCGGGCGTGGTGGCTCAAGCCTGTAATCCCAGCACTTTGGGAGGCCGAGACGGGCGGATCATGAGGTCAGGAGATCGAGACCATCCTGGCTAACACGGTGAAACTCCATCTCTACTAAAAAATACAAAAAACTAGCTGGGCGAGGTGGCAGGCGCCTGTAGTCCCAGCTACTCGGGAGGCTGAGGCAGGAGAATGGCATAAACCCGGGAGGCAGAGCTTGCAGTGAGCTGAGATCCGGCCACTGCACTCCAGCCTGGGTGACAGAGTGAGACTCCGTCTCAAAAAAAAAAATTACAAAGCATAGAAAAGGCAAGGAAAACAAAGCACTCCCAAGAGACAAAGCAATCAACAGAACCAGCATTACATATGACACAGATGATAAAAATATCTGTGATGGTTAATACTGAGTGTCAACTTGATTGGATCGAAGGATACAAAGTATTGATCCCATGTGTATCTGTGAGGGTGTTGCCAGAAGAGATTAACATTTGTGTCAGTGGGATGGGAAAGGCAGATCCACCCTTAATCTGGTGGGCACAATCTAATCAGCTGTCAGCCAATATAAAGCACACAGAAAAATGTGAAAAGGAGAGACTGGCCCAGCCTCCCAGACTGCATCTTTGTCCCATGCTGGATGCTTCCTGCCCTCAACCATCAGACTTCAAGTTCTTCAGTTTTGGGACTCAGACTGGCTTTTCTTGTTCCCCATCTTGCAGATGGCCTATTGTGGGACCTTGCGATCATGTAAGTTAATACTTAATAAACTCCTATATACATATATATGTATATATAGGAGTTATATATATTTATATTATATATAACATACATATTATATAACATAACATATTACATATGTTTTATATATGTAATTATTCCTGTATATATCCTATTAGTTCTGCCCCTCCAGAGAACCCTGACTAATACAGATATTGGTACCAGGAGTGGTTCTAGAGGAACAGAATATTAAGGATGGAGTTATTTCATTGGTTTGGGGGTTTCTGGAGTTGGCTGCTTGATATGATAAGACCCAAAAATGCTAAGGACTCTACTTCTAATAGTATGAAGCACACTGATAGTTCTTAGCATGAACTGTTTAGAGAGTTATGCAAAATAAGTGCATTTGACACTCCTGATTTACTATTTGTGAGAGGCAAGCAATTTAGTGACTCTATACATAGTACTGTTGACTATATGTGGAGAACCAAGGGATGTAATGAAGTTGGTTGGTTGCTCCTAAGTTCACTGGACAAAGTGATGAAAGAAAATGATGAACTCAGGAATTCTGTCTCCCAGCTTCAGGAGCAGATACTAAGCCTCAAATCTGCTAAGATTGCCTTGAATGAGAGTAGACAGTCACAAGCTCTTCATGCAAGTGGCTGACCTGCAACGAAAGATGCATGCACAGCCTTGTCAGGTGTCTACTGTTAAAGTGAAGGCATTGATTGGAAAAGAATGGGACCCTAAAACTTGGAATGGGGATGTGTGGGAGGACCCTGATAAAGCTAGGGACACTGAGTTTGTAAACTCTGATGAACCTTTTTTATCAGAAGGAACAGCTTCCCCATCCCTAGTAGTGGTAACATCCCCTCCCCGACCCATGCTGCTATCAGCCTTTCTACCTTTGTCTGAGGAAATGAACTCTGCACTGCCTGAGGCAACAGTGATGCCCTCCCCTGAGGAAGTTGCCAGGCAAGATAATGTTGATTCTTCTCAGGAGCCACCCCCAACACCCGTTTGCTTCTAGACCTATAGCTAGGTTAAAGTCTCAGTGGGCCCCTAGAGGTGAGGTTGAGAGTGTGACCCATGAGGTGTGCTACACTTGAAAAAAAAATGTTTGAGTTCTTTAATTTATATAAACAGAAATCTGGAAAACAGGCCATGGGAATGGATATTAAGGGTATGGTATAATGGTGGAAGGAACACAGAGTTGGATCAGGCTGAATTTATTGATCTGGGCCCACGAAGTAGGGACTCTGCATTTAATGTTGTAACGCGGGGAGTTCAAAAAGGTTCTAATAGTTTATCTGTTTGGCTGAAAGATGGATTAGAAGATGGCTCATGGTGAGTGAGCTGGAAACTCCTGATCTCCCTTGGTTTTTTTTTTTTTTTGAGACGGAGTCTCGCTCTGTCGCCCAGGCTGGAGTGCAGTGGCCGGATCTTGGCTCACTGCAAGCTCCGCCTCCCGGGTTTATGCCATTCTCCTGCCTCAGCCTCCTGAGCAGCTGGGACTACAAGTGCCCGCCACCTCGCCTGGCTAGTTTTTTTTGTATTTTTTTAGTAGAGATGGCGTTTCACCGTGTTAGCCAGGATGGTCTTGATCTCCTGACCTCGTGATCTGCCCGTCTTGGCCTCCCAAAGTGCTGGAATTACAGGCTTGAGCCACCATGCCCAGCCTCTCCCTTGGTTTAATGTAGAGGATGGGATCCAAAGGCTTAGGGAGATTGGGATGGTGGAGTGGATTAGTCACTTTAGACCTACTCATCTCAGCTGGGAGGGTCCAGAAGACATACTCTTGACCAATGCCTTTTGAAATAGAGTTGTGAGGGCAGCACCTGCATCTTTGAAGAGCCCTGTAATTGCTCTTCACAGTATGTCAGATCTAACGGTGGGAACTGCAGTTACTCAACTACAAAATTTAAATACAAAGGGAATAATTGAATCCCAAGGTGGCAGGGGCCAAGTGACAGCACTTAACCATCAACGGCAAGGTGGACGTAGCTACTGTAATGAACAGCAGCGGCAAAGGGGCAATCAAAATAGTCTGACTTGTTTAGAACTCTGGCATTGGCTAATTAATCATGGTGTTCCTAGAAGTGAAATTGATAGGAAGCCTGCAGGATTCCTACTTAATTTATACAAGCAGAAAACTTCTAGGTCGAATGAACAAAATACTAATTTGAATTATAAAAACAGATTCATGGCCCCCATAGGTGAATCACAGCAGAGACCTCTAGGATTTTAGAGCGAGACCCTGCCATCTTCTGCAGATAACTACTCTCCTTTTGAGAGACAGCTGTTGGCCTGTTATTGGGCTTTGGTGGAAACTGAACCATGGTTCATCATAGTCACGAACTGACTATGGGTCATCAAGTCACCATGCGACCTGAACTGCATATCATGAACTGCGTACTTTCTGACCCATCCAGTCATAAAGTGGGCTGTGCACAGCAGCACTCCATCATCAAATGGAAGTGGTATACACGTGATCAAGCTTGAGCAGGTCCTGAAAGGACAAGTAAATTCCATGAGGAAGTAGCTCAAATGCCCATGGTCTCCACTCCTGCCACCCTGTCTTCTCTCCCCAAGCCTTCACTGATGGCCTCATGGGGAGTTCCCTACGATCAGCTGACAGAGGAAGAGAAGACCAGGGCCTGGTTCACAGATGTTTCTGCACGATATGCAGGAACCACCTGAAAGTGGACAGCCACAGCACTACAGCCCCTTTCTAGGACATCCCTGAAGGACAGCAGGGAAGGTAAATCTTCCCAGTGGGCAGAACTTTGAGCAGTGCACCTGGCTGTGCACTTTGCATGGAAGGATAAATGGCCAGATGTGCGAGTATACAATGATTCATGTAGCTGATGGTTTGGTTGGTTGGTCAGGGACTTGGAAGAAGCATGATTGGAAAATTGGTGAGAAAGAAATCTGGGGTAGAGGTATGTGGATGGACCTCTCTGAGTGGCCAAAAACTGTGAAGACATTTGTATCCCATGTGAGTGCCCACCAACGGGTGACCTCAGCAGAGGAGGAGTTTAATAATCGAGTGGAGAGGATGACCCCTTCTGAGGACACCACTCAGTTTCTTTTCCCAGCCACCCATCGTTGCCCAGTAAGCCCATGAACAAAGTGGTCATGGTGGCACGGAGGGAGGTTACACATGGTCTCAGCAACATGGACTTCCACTCACCAAGGCTGACCTGGCTACAGCCACTGCTGAGTGCCCAATTTGCCAGCAGCAGAGACCAATACTGAGCCCTTGATATGGCACCATTCATTTGGGTGATCAGCTAGCTACCTGGTGGCAGGTTGATTATATTGGACCTCTTCCATCATGGAAAGGGCAGAGGTTTGTCCTCACTGGAACAGACACTTACTCCGGATATGGATTTACCTATCCTGCATGTAATGCTTCTGCCGAGACTACCATCTCTTGACTCACAGAATGCCTTAACCACCATCATGGTGTTCCACACAGCATTGCTTCTGACCAAGGCACTCACTTTATGGCCAAAGAAGTGTTGCAGTAGGCTCACGTTCATGGAATTCACTAATCTTACCATGTTCCCCATCATCCTGAAGCAGCTGGAATGGATAGAATGGTGGAATGGCCTTTTGAAGTCACAATTACAATGTCAACTAGGTGACAATACTTTGCAGGGCTAGGACAAAGGTCTCCAGAAGGCCGTGTATGCTCTGAATCAGCATCCAATATATGGTACTGTTTCTCCCATAGGCAGGATTCATGGGTCCAGGAATCAAGGGGTGGAAGTGGAAGTGGCACCACTCACCATCACCCCTAGTGATCCACTAGCAAAATTTCTGCTTCCTATTCCCTCAACATTAATTCTGCTGGCCTAGAGGCCTTAGTTCCAGAGTGAGGAATGCTGCCACCAGAAGACACAACACAACTCCATTAAACTGGAAGTTAAGATTGCCACCTGGACATTTGGGCTCCTACTACCTTTAAGTCCACAGGCTAAGAAAGGAGTTACAGTGTTGGCTGGGATGATTGACCCAGACAATCAAGATGAAATCAGCCTACTACTCCACAATGGAGGTAAGGAAGAGTATGCATGGAATACAGGAGATCCATCAGGGCATCTTAGTATTACCGTGCCCTGTGATTAAGGTCAATGGGAAACTACAACATCCCAATCCAGGCAGGAATACAAATGGCCCAGACCCCTCAGGAATGAAAGTTTGGGTCACTCCACCAGGAAAAAAAACCCGACCTGCTGAGGTGCTTATTGAAAGCAAAGGGAATACAGAATGGGTAATAGAAAGCAGTCATCCATACCAGATACCACTACGTCACCAGCTACAGAAACAAGGACTGTAATAGTCATGAGTATTTCCTCCTTCTTTTGTTAAAATCATGTTTGTGTATGTATACATTTGTACTAAGAAAATATATTTTATCATGTGACATAAGATTTATTGACTTCATATCAGCATTTAAGTATTGTCAACTTTATGTAATAGTTTTGAGTCGGGGATTGGTGCGTTTCCGGTTATACAAAGAATAGTTGTATTATGTTAGGTGTAATTATTACCGCATTATTGTCTTTACTTGAAGATTATGTACGATCTCAGAAGATGTGCATAGGTTCAAGTTGACAAGGGGCGGACTTGTGATGGTTAATACTGAGTTAATATCCAAGATCAATACAAAGTATTGATCCTTGGTGTGTCTGTGAGGGTGTTGCCAAAAGAGATTAACATTTGAGTCAGTGGGCTGGGGAAGGTAGATCCACCCTTATCTGGTGGGCACAATCTAATCAGCTGCCAGCGGATATAAAGCAGGCAGAAAATGTGAAAAGGAGAGACCGTCCCAGCCTGTATATTTCCCCAGGCTGGATGCTTCCTGTCCTTGAACACTGGACTTCAAGCTCTTCAGTTTTGGGACTTTGACTGGCTCTCCTTTCTCTTCAGCTTGTAGACAGCCTATTGTGGGACCTTGTGATCGTGTAAGTTAATACTTTAAATAAACTCCCCTCTCTCTCTATATATATCCTGTTAGTTCTGTCCCTCTAGAGAACCCTAATACAATATCTGACAGAGAATTTAAAATAACTGTGATTAATATACTAAAGGCTCTAAGGTAAAGGTGAAAATCATGTAAGATTAGACAGGTAATATCAGCAGAAAATGAAAACTGTGAGTCAAAAGAAAAGCTAGAGATGGGCTGGGCACAGTGGTTCGTGGCTGTAATCCTAGCACTTTGGGGAGGCTGAGGTGGGAGGATCACTGGACTCAGGAGTTCGAGACCAGCCTAGGCAACACAGTGAGACCCTTTCTCTTTGAAAAAAAATTTTTTTTAAAGAAAAGCTAGAAATGAAAAATGGTAACAGATGTAAAGAATGCCTTCAGTGGCTCATCAAACAACTCGACAAAGCAATAGAAAGAATGAGTGAACTTAATAACTTGTCAGCAAAAATGTTTTAGTCAATGGAAACTGAAAACAGAAAGAGAAAAATAATACGGACAAAAGAACAGAGCAACCAAGAGTTGTCAGACAACCTTGAACAATCTAACATATGTATAATTGAAACCCCTGAAGAAGAGAGTGTGCAAAGAAATACTTGAAGAAATAACAACCAAGGGCCGGGCATGGTGGCTCACGCCTGTAATCTCAGAACTTTGGGAGGCCGAGATGGGCGGATCACCTAACGTTGGGAGTTTGAGACCAGTCTGACCAACAGGGAGAAACCCTGTCTGTACTAAAAATACAAAATTAGCCAGGCTTGGTGTCACATGCCTGTAATCCCAGTTACTTGGGAGGCTGAGGCAGGAGAATGGCTTGAACCCAGGGGGCAGAGGTTGCAGTGAGCTGAGATCACACTATTGCACTCCAGCCTGGGCAACAGGAGTGAAACTTCATCTCAAAAAAAAAAAAAAAAAATAACAACCAAGAATTTTCCAAAATTTATGTCATACACAAATCTATAAATCAAAGAAACTCAGAGAAGAAAAAAAAAAAAAAAAAAAAAAAACAGATCTAGGTATATCATATTCAACCTGCTACAAACAAAGACAAAAGTTTGAAGGCAACCAGAGGAAAAAATATGTTACATGTTGAGGAACAAAAATAAGAATTACAACAGAGTGCTGGCTGGCATGGTTTCTGACAAGAAGATAGTAGAGTGATTTAAAGTGTTATAAGAAAAAAACTGTCAAGGCAGAATTCAATATCCTGCAAATATATCTTTTAAAATTGAAGAAATAAACATTTTCTCAAACAAAAACCAGCACTAAAGAAAATGATAAAAGAAGTTCTTACAGCAGAAAAAATAAGATACCAGACAGAAACATGGATCTGCACAAGAAAGAGTGTTGAAACAGAATATCTTGAAGGAAAAACACACTTCATTAAAAGTTTTTCAATTTCTATGAAAGATAACTTTAATGCAAAATTAGTAGTATATATGTTTGGACAATATGTAAAATGTATGACAATTTCACAAAAGAGGTAGAGAGATTTGAAAATACACTGTTGTAAGAGCCTTAGATTACACATGAAGTGTATATTTATTCATTTATTATTTATAATTTATTTGAAGGTACACTCTATTTATTGTAAAACATAGAACAACCACTAAAAAAACTCTTGAAAGATGTATAAATAGTCAAATGTGAAGATAAAAATGGAATCACAATAAATATCTAATAAATCCAAGAGAAGGTAGAAAAAAAATAAAGAAACAAAGAACAGACAGAATAAACAAAATAGCTAGCAAGGTGACAGATATCAATTCAAATAAAATCACAAAACTGAGACCAAACATGATGGCAAAAGAAACTATGAGACTAAATGGTTTTTAGTTTTTAGTTTTTTTGTTTTCTTTGAGGTGGAGTCTTGCTCTGTCACCCAGGCTGGAGTGCAGTGGCGTGATCCTGGCTCACTGCCGCAACCTCCACCTACTGGGTTCAATCGATTCTCCTGCCTCAGCCTCCTGAATAGCTGGGACTACAGGCATGTGCCACCACGCCTGGCTAATTTTTTTGTATTTTTAGTAGAGATGGGGTTTCACCGTGTTGGCCAGGCTGTTCTCAAACCTCAGGTGATTCACCTGTCTTGGCCTCCCAAAATGTTAAGATTACATGCTTGAGCTACTGAACCCAGCCACTTTTTATAGCTTTATTGAGATATAGCTCACATATTATAAAATTGACCTCCCTCAAGTGTACATATATTCAGTGGTTTTTAGCCTACTGAGAGTTGAACAATCATTTATCAGACTGTATTTTTAAAAGTACCCATCTATATGCTGTTTATCAGAGATATAAACACATACAAACAAATTAAGATGGGAAAAAATATATTACAATTTATCTTAAGAAATCTAAATCTAGACAGGGCGCGGCGGCTCACACCTGTAATCCCAGCACTTTGGGAGGCCGAGGTGGGTGGATCACAAGGTCAGGAGTTCGAGACTAGCCTGGCCAACATGGTGAAACCCCGTCTCTACTAAAATTACAAAAATTAGCCAGGCATGGTGGTGGTCGCCTGTAATCCTAGTTACTCAGGAGGCTGAGGCAGGAGAATAGCCTGAACAAGGGAGGCCGAGGTTGCAGTGAGCCGAGATCTGGCCACTGCACTCCAGCCTGGGAGACAGAGCAAGACTCCATCTTAAAAAAATAAAAAAAAACTAAATCTAAAATATTAAAAACCTGAATCGAGCAATGGGAATGTGTTGTATCTCTGTGTATGTGATCTCCATCACAAATATGTTTTAGTATTTTGATAACTGTACCTCAATAAAAGTGGCTTGCTTTGTAATCCTTTGTATATGGATTTATGCATTAAAAAATATTATTTTAAGAAGGGGTCCACAGGTTCCAGACTGCCAACAGTGTTGATGGCAGAGACAAACACAAAATAAGAAACTTTGTACTTAAGAAACTCTTGAAGATATACACAAGGAAACCTAAGCAAGAATGTTCAGAGTAGCACTGTTCGCAAGAGCAAAAGGAGAGTGGATCAATACATTGAGGTATAGTCACTGACAGATTTTCTAAAAGTCCTTAAAATGACAAAACTGGAGTTACATATATAAACATGGACAAATTTCTTAATCTAAATGGTGGATACATGGGTGTTTGATAAAATNTCTTGGCCTCCCAAAGTGCTGGAATTACAGGCTTGAGCCACCATGCCCAGCCTCTCCCTTGGTTTAATGTAGAGGATGGGATCCAAAGGCTTAGGGAGATTGGGATGGTGGAGTGGATTAGTCACTTTAGACCTACTCATCTCAGCTGGGAGGGTCCAGAAGACATACTCTTGACCAATGCCTTTTGAAATAGAGTTGTGAGGGCAGCACCTGCATCTTTGAAGAGCCCTGTAATTGCTCTTCACAGTATGTCAGATCTAACGGTGGGAACTGCAGTTACTCAACTACAAAATTTAAATACAAAGGGAATAATTGAATCCCAAGGTGGCAGGGGCCAAGTGACAGCACTTAACCATCAACGGCAAGGTGGACGTAGCTACTGTAATGAACAGCAGCGGCAAAGGGGCAATCAAAATAGTCTGACTTGTTTAGAACTCTGGCATTGGCTAATTAATCATGGTGTTCCTAGAAGTGAAATTGATAGGAAGCCTGCAGGATTCCTACTTAATTTATACAAGCAGAAAACTTCTAGGTCGAATGAACAAAATACTAATTTGAATTATAAAACAGATTCATGGCCCCATAGGTGAATCACAGCAGAGACCTCTAGGATTTTAGAGCGAGACCCTGCCATCTTCTGCAGATAACTACTCTCCTTTTGAGAGACAGCTGTTGGCCTGTTATTGGGCTTTGGTGGAAACTGAACCATGGTTCATCATAGTCACGAACTGACTATGGGTCATCAAGTCACCATGCGACCTGAACTGCATATCATGAACTGCGTACTTTCTGACCCATCCAGTCATAAAGTGGGCTGTGCACAGCAGCACTCCATCATCAAATGGAAGTGGTATACACGTGATCAAGCTTGAGCAGGTCCTGAAAGGACAAGTAAATTCCATGAGGAAGTAGCTCAAATGCCCATGGTCTCCACTCCTGCCACCCTGTCTTCTCTCCCCAAGCCTTCACTGATGGCCTCATGGGGAGTTCCCTACGATCAGCTGACAGAGGAAGAGAAGACCAGGGCCTGGTTCACAGATGTTTCTGCACGATATGCAGGAACCACCTGAAAGTGGACAGCCACAGCACTACAGCCCCTTTCTAGGACATCCCTGAAGGACAGCAGGGAAGGTAAATCTTCCCAGTGGGCAGAACTTTGAGCAGTGCACCTGGCTGTGCACTTTGCATGGAAGGATAAATGGCCAGATGTGCGAGTATACAATGATTCATGTAGCTGATGGTTTGGTTGGTTGGTCAGGGACTTGGAAGAAGCATGATTGGAAAATTGGTGAGAAAGAAATCTGGGGTAGAGGTATGTGGATGGACCTCTCTGAGTGGCCAAAAACTGTGAAGACATTTGTATCCCATGTGAGTGCCCACCAACGGGTGACCTCAGCAGAGGAGGAGTTTAATAATCGAGTGGAGAGGATGACCCCTTCTGAGGACACCACTCAGTTTCTTTTCCCAGCCACCCATCGTTGCCCAGTAAGCCCATGAACAAAGTGGTCATGGTGGCACGGAGGGAGGTTACACATGGTCTCAGCAACATGGACTTCCACTCACCAAGGCTGACCTGGCTACAGCCACTGCTGAGTGCCCAATTTGCCAGCAGCAGAGACCAATACTGAGCCCTTGATATGGCACCATTCATTTGGGTGATCAGCTAGCTACCTGGTGGCAGGTTGATTATATTGGACCTCTTCCATCATGGAAAGGGCAGAGGTTTGTCCTCACTGGAACAGACACTTACTCCGGATATGGATTTACCTATCCTGCATGTAATGCTTCTGCCGAGACTACCATCTCTTGACTCACAGAATGCCTTAACCACCATCATGGTGTTCCACACAGCATTGCTTCTGACCAAGGCACTCACTTTATGGCCAAAGAAGTGTTGCAGTAGGCTCACGTTCATGGAATTCACTAATCTTACCATGTTCCCCATCATCCTGAAGCAGCTGGAATGGATAGAATGGTGGAATGGCCTTTTGAAGTCACAATTACAATGTCAACTAGGTGACAATACTTTGCAGGGCTAGGACAAAGGTCTCCAGAAGGCCGTGTATGCTCTGAATCAGCATCCAATATATGGTACTGTTTCTCCCATAGGCAGGATTCATGGGTCCAGGAATCAAGGGGTGGAAGTGGAAGTGGCACCACTCACCATCACCCCTAGTGATCCACTAGCAAAATTTCTGCTTCCTATTCCCTCAACATTAATTCTGCTGGCCTAGAGGCCTTAGTTCCAGAGTGAGGAATGCTGCCACCAGAAGACACAACACAACTCCATTAAACTGGAAGTTAAGATTGCCACCTGGACATTTGGGCTCCTACTACCTTTAAGTCCACAGGCTAAGAAAGGAGTTACAGTGTTGGCTGGGATGATTGACCCAGACAATCAAGATGAAATCAGCCTACTACTCCACAATGGAGGTAAGGAAGAGTATGCATGGAATACAGGAGATCCATCAGGGCATCTTAGTATTACCGTGCCCTGTGATTAAGGTCAATGGGAAACTACAACATCCCAATCCAGGCAGGAATACAAATGGCCCAGACCCCTCAGGAATGAAAGTTTGGGTCACTCCACCAGGAAAAAAAACCCGACCTGCTGAGGTGCTTATTGAAAGCAAAGGGAATACAGAATGGGTAATAGAAAGCAGTCATCCATACCAGATACCACTACGTCACCAGCTACAGAAACAAGGACTGTAATAGTCATGAGTATTTCCTCCTTCTTTTGTTAAAATCATGTTTGTGTATGTATACATTTGTACTAAGAAAATATATTTTATCATGTGACATAAGATTTATTGACTTCATATCAGCATTTAAGTATTGTCAACTTTATGTAATAGTTTTTGAGTCGGGGATTGGTGCGTTTCCGGTTATACAAAGAATAGTTGTATTATGTTAGGTGTAATTATTACCGCATTATTGTCTTTACTTGAAGATTATGTACGATCTCAGAAGATGTGCATAGGTTCAAGTTGACAAGGGGCGGACTTGTGATGGTTAATACTGAGTTAATATCCAAGATCAATACAAAGTATTGATCCTTGGTGTGTCTGTGAGGGTGTTGCCAAAAGAGATTAACATTTGAGTCAGTGGGCTGGGGAAGGTAGATCCACCCTTATCTGGTGGGCACAATCTAATCAGCTGCCAGCGGATATAAAGCAGGCAGAAAAATGTGAAAAGGAGAGACCGTCCCAGCCTGTATATTTCCCCCAGGCTGGATGCTTCCTGTCCTTGAACACTGGACTTCAAGCTCTTCAGTTTTGGGACTTTGACTGGCTCTCCTTTCTCTTCAGCTTGTAGACAGCCTATTGTGGGACCTTGTGATCGTGTAAGTTAATACTTTAAATAAACTCCCCTCTCTCTCTATATATATCCTGTTAGTTCTGTCCCTCTAGAGAACCCTAATACAATATCTGACAGAGAATTTAAAATAACTGTGATTAATATACTAAAGGCTCTAAGGTAAAGGTGAAAATCATGTAAGATTAGACAGGTAATATCAGCAGAAAAATGAAAACTGTGAGTCAAAAAGAAAAGCTAGAGATGGGCTGGGCACAGTGGTTCGTGGCTGTAATCCTAGCACTTTGGGGAGGCTGAGGTGGGAGGATCACTGGACTCAGGAGTTCGAGACCAGCCTAGGCAACACAGTGAGACCCTTTCTCTTTGAAAAAAAATTTTTTTTAAAGAAAAGCTAGAAATGAAAAATGGTAACAGATGTAAAGAAT
>NW_016817860.1:0-16393 GCF_001698545.2 Rhinopithecus bieti | reverse complement strand
AAAAAATAAAAAAAAAACTAAATCTAAAATATTAAAAACCTGAATCGAGCAATGGGAATGTGTTGTATCTCTGTGTATGTGATCTCCATCACAAATATGTTTTTAGTATTTTGATAACTGTACCTCAATAAAAGTGGCTTGCTTTGTAATCCTTTGTATATGGATTTATGCATTAAAAAATATTATTTTAAGAAGGGGTCCACAGGTTCCAGACTGCCAACAGTGTTGATGGCAGAGACAAACACAAAAATAAGAAACTTTGTACTTAAGAAACTCTTGAAGATATACACAAGGAAACCTAAGCAAGAATGTTCAGAGTAGCACTGTTCGCAAGAGCAAAAAGGAGAGTGGATCAATACATTGAGGTATAGTCACTGACAGATTTTTCTAAAAGTCCTTAAAATGACAAAACTGGAGTTACATATATAAACATGGACAAATTTCTTAATCTAAATGGTGGATACATGGGTGTTTGATAAAATACTCTTTAGATTACTAAATATGGACAAATTTCTTAATCTAAATGGTGGATACATGGGTGTTTGATAAAATCCTCTTTAGATTACTATACACCACCACCACTACACCATACTGTTTGTTTTGTTTTGTTTTGTTTTCATTTACCAATGTGAAAATTTCATGGATCATCACCAGTCCAAATACTGGCTGGCATTTAGGAACCAGTGCTTCATACCATCCTGCTTCCAGCAAAATCCATCCAAAATCACGCTTATTAGTAAGCGACGGTGTTAGGCACAACACAAATTCCTTAGGAAACCTTTCTCCAAACCACCTAGTTGAAATTAATTTTCCCCTCCTAGTCTCCACACAATTCCTGTCTAACTCTCTACTTACCAAATTTCTGAGTTATATTAAATACGGTCTGTGCATACCTGATTTCTCAAGTGTAAGTCCTTTAACGGCTGAGGCAGTGCTTTGTGTTTCACAAGTTCTCAAAACCATGTCTGTTGGGTTTGATTTATTCACCTCTACCCACTGTGAAATAAATCCTCAACACTGGCTTAAAAGCTGTATTTTCATCTTTAGTATCTATACTAAAATAAAATCTGATTACAAAAATAAAACTTCCCATTGTAAAACTTAAGATTTCTACTATTCATAATCTCAAGTGTACCTCTTCCTATTTTATACTGAATAAAATAATGTGTGAAAAGTATTTTATATAGAATAATACAAGAAAAATATAAGAAAATAACTTTGAACAATGTAAAACAAGATATATTTATTCTGAAGAAATTACATATTCATGTTACCATGTTTGAGATTATGATCATTTTGCACACTGGAATACAGAATGATGTACGAGTTAAGTATGCCCCCTAATGACTGAATAAATACTTTAAAAGCCAAAAAACAACATTCACAGAGTGTAAGAATATGGTCCAAACAAATGTACCACTTGAAAACCAAATGTGCCTTTACCACGCAAATGGGTTTCATAAAAAGACCTTGGCAGATCTTAAATATATTTAAGAGAGAATTTATTGGAGAAAAGAGAGACCTGAGAAGAAAGAAGGGCAATTTTAGAATTTACTGCCCAGGGTCACCACATTAAACAACTTTAGGAAGCATCATTCACATTATAGTATACATCAGTGGTTCCCAACTGGGGCAATTTTGCCCCCCAGGGAACATTTGGCAACGTGTGTGGAAACATTTTTGGTCATCACAACCTGGGGTACCAGAGACGTTACTGGCAACTAGTGGGTAGAGGCCAGGGATGCTGCTAAACATCTACAACGCACGGACCAGCTCCGTAAAACAAAGTATCTTCTAGCCAAAAATGTTAAAAGCGTTGAGGTTGAAAAATTTTGCTCTACATAGTGTTCCTTCTCAAGTCATGCAGCAGGGCAATGCTATGAGTTTTACCCAATAAATATTGTCAAATAAAATTTGACTGGCTTGAACTTTGTTGAATGGGTCAAAGAAGGATTAAACCTCTGAAATCCAATATAAAAATTTTTTGCCATCTTCATTTGGGCTAGAAAACTGCAGTCTATACAGTTTCATATCTTCACCTTTTATCTCTATTCTAGATGATACAATCTGTGCACAAACCCTTGATCAGCTAATGATACTTTTTAAAGATACTGGGCTTTCCCATCATACCTGTGTTTCCATTTCCATCATCTTTTGTTTTATTTCTCTTATTTCTGCCTGTGTTTCAGCTTCTCTAAGTCGAATGGTCATCAGTTCATCTTGTAACTCATTCATAGCATTTTTCTTCGGTGGGTCTTTCCATTTCCCAGTAGTACGAGCTAAGTGGCGCTAAAGCATAAAAAATTATATTGCAGCAAGTACTCTCAGTATCAAAATAAGAGCTAATATTACTGAGCACTTATTTCAGGCCTGTGCTATATAAAACACTTTCCACACATTATTTTATTTAATCCCTAGAAAATCCTATTAATCAGGCACTATTATCATCTGAATAAAAGGGTTTCATAAAAAGACCTTTGCAGATCTTCAGCATATTTAAGATAAAATTTATTGGCCAGGCACAGTGGCTCACACCTGCAATCCCAGCACTTTGGGAGGCCGAGGCAGGCAGATCATCTGAGGTCAGGAGTTCGAGACCAGCCTGGCCAACATGATGAAACCTCGTCTCTACTTTAAAAAAAAAAAAAGATAGAATTTATTGGAGAAAAGAGACCCAAGAAGAAAGAAGGGCAATTTTAGAATTCACTGCCCAGGGTCACCACATTAAACAACTTTAGAAAGCATCATTCACATTATTGCCATTATTGGTTCTCAACTGGGGCAATTTTGCCCCCCCAGGGAACATCTGGCAATGTGTATGGTAACATTTTTGGTTTTTCACAGGTAAGAAAATGAACACTATGATTAAATAACTTCAGGAGTATCACACAGCCAGTGCAGATCTGGGACACAAACTCAAATATAGTTCAAATTTTTTTCTCTATATACTGCAGATTAATTCTTGAAAAGAATACAATTTTCACTGTAATTTTTTTCATGAGAGATTTTTCGTATTATCTTCAATGAAATCCCAATAAATTAGAAAAAAAATGGGGCCATCCTTAAGGAAGGAATGTTAGAAGTTAAGGGCAGTGTTTCTCAAAGTATCTGTGATAAAGTACAAATTTTTGAGGGAATGTTGACAAAACAAAAACGTATTCTATATAAGGACCGAAATTAGGCCTTGGACATTGTCATGCCTTTTTTTAAATGTGTTTACAAAGTATCAGATTGCAATAAACTTGATTTTTTTTTTTTTTTGAGACGGATCTCGCTCTGCGCCCAGGCTGGAGTGCAGGGCCCAAGTTAGGGCCGGGAGGGTGTCAGCCTGTAATCCCAGAATTTTGGGAGGACCGAGACGGCGTCACGAGGTCAGGAGATCGAACCATCCTGGCTAACACTAGTGAAACCCCGTCTCTACTAAAAAGATACAAAAAACTAGCTGGCGAGGGTGGTGGCGGCCTGGTAGTCCCCAGCTACTCGGGAGGCGAGGCAGGAGAATGCATAAACCCGGGAGCGGGCTGCAGTTAGTGAGATCCGGCCACTGCCACTCCAGCCTGGGGACAGAGCGAGACTCCGTCTCAAAAAAAAAAAAAAAAAAAATCAAGTTATGCAATCTGATACTTGTAAAAACCACATTTAAAAAAAGGCATGACAATGTCAAGGCCTAATTCGGTCCTTTATATAGAATACGTATTTTTACTGTCAACATTTCCTCACATTACAGAATAAATTGGTCATATCCAGAATGTCATTTTTTGGTGAGTAACTAAGTTACTAATTATACACTAAATTATAACGTTGCTGTTATAATATATATATATATCAACATTTATAACCAAAAGTCTTCTGGTGTTTCACACTAACCATTGTAAGACTTAATACAAACATAAAATAAAATATTACTATATAAATATTTTACATTTTTCATAAAAAGTTATAAGCACAATGGCTACATGACAAAAATATATCTGATGTTACGTACTTTTATTTTATTATAAGAATCAATGAGGAAAACAGCTTAAAAGCACTTTCAGTTTATAAATACTCCAATTTGACATTAAACAGGGTCTCTCTCACTTTAAACTCACTCCTACTGTAGGTCATCAGTACTCAAACCTCTCACATATTGGAAATTGGGTTTTAACTCTCTTTTAAAAATGCATGCAAATATATTAAAATACCTGCCCAGTGTTCCTCTAAACCTTGACTGCTGTCTAAGTCTTTCAAACCCATAATGGCTTCGCTTCCTCAGTCACAGGCAATGAGTCTTCCTGAAGCCTTGCGATATTATCTCATCAGGGAAGGGAGTTATCCTCTAAAGAAGAAGAAATATTTAATTTGGGATTTTTAAATTTAAGGAATAAAATACAGCACACATAACAGCTATTTTGTTCCACACTTGAATGTATTTAATTTTATGCAGCTGTACTGAAATATAATTCACAAACTCTGAAACTCACCCTTTTAAAATACACAAGAGTCAGTGGTTTTTAGAGTATTTACAGAGTTGTTTAAATATCACCATGATCTAATTTCAGAATATTTTGATCATGCAAAAAAGAAAACCTATACTCATCACCAGTCATTCTACATTCTCCACTTCCCCAGCCCCTGGCAACCAGCAATCTACTTTTTGTTTCCATGAATTTGCCTATCTGGACATTTCTTGTAAGTGAAATCATATGTATTTATAGCTTTTTGTGACAACCTTACTTCACTTAGAACAACGTTTTCAAGGTTCAATCTTTTTTTTATGCCAAATGATATTCCACTGTATAGATATACCACATTTAATCTATTTATTCATTGGTTAATACAAATTTGGGTTGTTTCTACTTTTTGACTATTATAATGTTGCTATGAATATTGGTGCAAAAGTTTGTGTGTAGACTTAGGCTTTCAACGTTCTTAAGATATACTTAGGAGTAGAACTGCTGGCTCAGATGGTAGTTATTCTTTGTTTAACTTTTAAGAAACTGCCAAACTTTTCCAAAGCAGCTGTACAGATTTTCATTTCCACTAGCAATGTATGAGGGGAACTGTACTTAATTTTGAGAACACAGAAATCTAACTCTGTTTTGTTAATAAAATACTAATCAAAGTTACGGAGCAACAGGATTAAAAATTTTTTCAATATGGCAATAAACTTACTAACCTCTGATCAGGACTCCAGATAAAGCATGAACATCATTTACTTTTTAAATATTTATAGAAAACAGTAGTCCAAAATCTGTTTTGTTGTATTTCCTCACTGTTATTTTGAGAGAGGCATCAAATCTCTGTGTATTAGTCACTATTTACATCAACAGTCAAGAAATTAATGCAAATTAAATAATTTAACAATTGATTCAAATGAAACGACTGAAATTAAACAACTTGATTCATGGATACAAGACTTATTTATTTATTTATATTTTTCCATAAGTTATCAGGGTTCAGATAGCAGCTGGTTACATAAGTTTTTTAGTAGTGACTTGTGAGATTTTGGTGCACCCATCACCCAAGCAGTATACACTGCACCTTATTTGTAGTCTTTATCCCTCACTCCCCTCCCACTCTTCCCCTCAAGTCCCCAAAGTCCACTGAATTATTCTTATGCTTTTGAGTCCTCATAGCTTAGCTCCCACGTATCAGTGAGAACACACGATGTTTGGTTTTTCCATTCTTGAGTTACTTCACTTAGAATAATAGTCTCCAATTTCATCCAGGACAGTGCAAATGCTGTTAATTCATTACTTTTTATGGCTGAGTAATATTCCATCATATATATATGCACCACAGTCTCTTTATCCACTTGTTGACCAATGGGCATTTGCCGTGGTTCCACGATTTTGCAATTGTGATCTGTGCTGCTATAAACATGCGTGTGCAAGTATCTTTTTCAAATAATGACCTTTTTTTCCCTCTGGGTGGATAGATACCCAGTAGTGGGATTGCTGGATCAAATGGTACTTCTACTTTCAGTTCTTTAAGGAATCTCCACACTGTTTTCCATAGTGGCTGTACTAGTTTACATTCCCACTAGCAGTGCAGAAGCGTTTCCTGTTCATTGCATCCATGCCAACATCTTCTGTTTTTTGATTTTTTTTGATTATGGCTAATCTTGTGGAAGTAAGGTGGTATTACATTGTGGTTTTGATTTGCATTTCTCTGATCATTAGTGACGTTTAGTACTTTTTCTTTTTTCTTTTTTTTTTTTTTTGAGACGGAGTCTTCCTCTGTAGCCCAGGCTGGATGGACTGCACTGGCACGATCTTGGCTCACTGCAACTTCTGCCTCCCAGGTTCAAGCAATTCTTTGCCTCAGCCTTCCGAGTAGCTGGGATTACAGGCGCCTGCCACCACGACTGGCTAATTGTATTTTTAGTAGACACAAGGTTTCATTATCTTGGCCAGGTCTTTATTATTATCAAGGCTGGTCTGGAACTCTTAACCTTGTGATCCACTCACTTTGGCCTCCCAAAGGGCTGGGATTACAGGCGTGAGCCACCGCACCCAGCCGATGTTTAGTATATTTTCATATGTTTGTTGGCCATTTGTATATCTTCTTTTGAGAACTGTCTATTCATGTCCTTAGCCCACTTTTTGATGAGAGTATTTTCTTCTGACTGATTTGAGTTCGTTGTAGATTCTGGATATTAGTCCTTTGTCAGACGTATAGATTGTGAAGATTTTCTCCCACTCTGTGGGTAGTCTGTTCACTCTGCTGACTGTTCTTTTTTCCGTGCAAAAGCTCTTTAGTTTAATTAGGTCCCAGCTATTTATCTTTGTTTTAATTGCATTTGCTTTTGGGTTCTTGGTCATGAAATCCTTGCCTAAGCAAATGTCTAGAAGGGTTTTTCCAATATTATCTTCTAAAACTTTTATAGTTTCTGGTCTTAGGTTTAAGTCCTTAATCCATCTTTTAAGTTGATTTTTGTATAATGTGAGAGAAGAGGATCCAGTTTCATGCTCCTACATGTGGCTAGCCAATTATCCCAGCACACGGATACAAGATTTAGATCAATTTCCCACTATATTAAAAGATAAAAAGGACACAGGGTAGTCCAGTATCAAACTTCTCCGTAGAGTTACCAAGAGATCCAAAATGAGGCCCTAGGGAAAGCTCCCTAGGTAAACAGGTAAACTGAGGTAACACTGAGATTTCAAGGCCTGATTCTATGAACTTTTCTATCTCTAAATATTTCATGGTACACATGCAAATTTCTGCTCACAGGGATGATGAAATGAAGTTATTCTCACCAATTACACATTCTTATGATGGACTTTAAATATTTTCTCAGTTGAAAACCAAAAATTTACTGCATATGTATTTAAAAGATTGCTGGAAGCAGAAAAAAAGAGAATGCTGCATGAAGAAATTACCATAGGAAGCATGCTACCTTTCAAATTCCTTTCTACTTTATAACGTGAAAAATGAAAAACACCACAGCCACTTACGAAATCCAGTTTTGAATGGAATCCAAATACACTTCTATCAAATATTCAAAATCTTTCTAACTGCAAGACACAGATTCTTCTCTAAATCATGTAACCCAGACTACACCTAAGTTAGAGACCAAATATTCTGTTAGCCATTTCTTTCAGCACTCTTGCTGGCTTTTTTTCTCAACAAATCGAAAGAATACATTTTCCAGAAATATAAAAATAGCAAGGAGCTTTCTAGCAAAATTATTCCATTACTGTTTCTTGTTACACTTGTCCTATTTCATTAAGAAAATAGTTAAAAATACCTGAGAGTGTTATGTCCATTATCTATCAGGTTTTTGGATTCAGTAGCTAGCTATTACCTAAGAGTAAAAAGGAACTAACGACACAGAGCACAGGCCACCAATAAATTTACAGATGAGAAAACAAGAGATTCAGAGTCTGTAATCTAGAACTTTTAAATCTGAAAGTTGTAAGAAACCTGAAGTTCTTCTATTCCCATTACTTATCTGATCTTTGATGTTCTTCAGTATCCTTGAAAAGAAGTAAGTTAGCTTCTGTAAGTACACTCAGGCTAAAAGGAACTTCCTACATATCCTGAGGTAATTTGTTCTAGATTGGACAGTTCTAACAACTACACTCAGATGAAATTTTCCCTGAAATGTCTATGTATTAGTCCTATTCTATCTCTTCCACATGAAAATATTGCAATATTTGACAACAGCAATTAATTTCTGTCATCCGAGTTTCTCTTCTGCAACATTTAGATACTCATTTTATAAAAATTATTCTGGTCGTTTTCCTCCAAAAGGGCTCTAATCTCCATTTTTATCCTTAAATATGGGGTTTGATTAGTATGAAGGCAACAAGGAAAACTGGCAATTTTAAATATCTTTTTTTCTTTTTCCTCTTAGTAACTAATATGTAAGGCTTCTAATGTATAAAAACACCAAGTCAATTAAATTGCTCAGTAAGTACTTAATAAATATCACATATCCCCTCTAATCTGGAAGTGACTGCATTTGTGTAGGTTTCTTACCTTCTCTATATCCAAGACTTTATCCTGCATCTCTTTTAGTGCACACTGAGACTCAGCTTCACTCAGTCGGGCTTGGACCAATTCCTTCTCTAGCTGTAGCACAAAATCTTCGTTGTAGTTGGAACTGCATTTATGCTAAAGGTTACAGATACACACTGAAATTTCATGGAAGTATAAACATGTATATACAGTAAAAACAATGCAACTACATAATACAGTTATATTAAGGGCAACTAAATAGGAGAAGTTCCATCTACCCAATATTACCAATGTATCTCCTCCAATTAACTTTTCCAGTGAGTAAAAAAGCCCAACTTTGATCTGTATAAAGATGACCACATTATTGGGCTTTGGTAACTAGCTATTACACTGATCAAATCTGATTCATATAAAATAAACATCTCCTTTTATCCGTCCACCCATCCAGATACAAAGAATTTGTTCTGACTTTACAGACCTACACCACACAATAAATAGGATAGCAATTAGCCACATGCGGCTACTGAACATTTGAAATGTGGCTAATCAAGATTAAAACAAGCTTTAAGTATAAAATACAAACTGGATTTTGAAGACTTAATATGAAATTTAAAATCTCAATGATTTTATATCAATTACATGTTAAAATATTTTGAATATACTGAGGTAAATAAAATATTAATTTTACCTTTTTTCACTCCTTTTAATGTGGCTATTAGAAAATTTTAAATTACATCTGTGACACATTATATTGCTATTTGATAGTACTGTTACGTACTACAGAAGACATGTAAACATTACTCAAAAATATATTTTAATCTAATAGAAAAAAAACAGGGTACCCACAATAATGTGAACCATCTAAATTCCAAAATAACAAAATTGTATTTGTGCTTAGATATCTTCTTCAGAAGATATGCATGGTTTCCCAGCACTTTGGGAGGCCGAGGTGGGTGGATCACTTGAGGCCAGAAGTTCAAGATCAGCCTGGCCAACATGGTGAAACTCTGTCTCTACTAAAACTATAAAAATTAGCTAGGCATGGTGGCACACACCTGTAATCCCTGCTACTAGGGAGGGTGAGGCAGGAGAATGGCTTGAGCCCAGGAGGTGGAGGTTGCAGTGAGCCGAGATCGTGCCACTGTACTCCAGCCCAGGCAACAGAGCAAGACTCTTGTCTCAAGAAAAAAAGAAAAAAAAAAAAGAAAAAAAAAAAAGATATACATAGAAATAACTGCTGGAAGCAGAGAAGACGCAGATGCTGCACGAAGAAATTAACCCCAGAAGCACGCCATGTTCCCATTTGCTTTCCTACTCTATAAAACATGACTATTGATGCAAACACTTAAGTCATCATTTTTAAGCCAGTGCCCACACAAAAGCTTCTGTACAGAAGCAATATGCAATTCATCATTATAAAATACTTTCTAAAATAAATTGTCTATTACTTCACATTTAATTCACGTAGTAAAGAAAATGTGGCAACTCAAAATTACAAAATAAAGTCATAAAAAACAATCTTCTACTGAACTAGCATGAATAAAGCACAGTTATTTTTACTCTTTAATACGTTAGGAACAAAACAGATGTCAAATTAGAACTATTAAAAATAACCAGATGCTTAATACATGGTACTTTCCTGCCCCAGTTACCCAAAAAGATGTGCAAATGAGGACTTTAATTCAACGCATTATACATTATTTCTTCCAGTAATTTTGATACTATTGAAACAATATTTCAATACGAGAAGAGAATCTGCAACAGACACATCATCTTAGCAAATACTTACCTTCTATCAATTAGGAAAAAGGCATTCTTTTGGAATGATCACATCCAAACTAGACGTGCCATAATTTATTTAATCAGATCACAGTTATTTCATGGGTACTAGTAGAATTTTTTTGCACTCAACTTAAAGCCCTGGTAACTGTAGTACAGGTTTGTTTGCCAAGACTTTATATTAGGAGATCCCCAAGAAAACATCAAACTCAAAGGCTCATATGAGAATGGAACTCTTGATTGGAATAAACCAACTAATCCAATCAAGTACAAAAGGCTATAGTAATGTTGGGAACAAATCTTTATTAATAAAATTTACAGAGAGCTGAAATGCTCTGATAACAAGTTATTCTGAATAATATGTATCTTACGCTTTTATACACTAAAACATATTATTTTAGTCTTCTGGATTAAAATAATTCTAAATGTATTATGTAATATTTTTGCCACTGACACAGTTTACAGAATATAATCCTCTTAATTATCAGGTCTTCATGATGATAGTCAACTAACACACTGCAAATTACACAGCATCTAAGGAAAAGATGCTGCTGTGAACTATAAACTGCCTGAAGCTAACCACTGTAGTTTCAATTTATTCTATTTTCCACAGGGGGAAAAGCAGTTTTATAAACATGTTTTACTGTTTGACAGAAATGACAATTATGATAGCAGCTAACATCTACTCACCACTTACTATGTGCCAGATACAAGTTAAGCACTTTATATTCTCCTTTAACCCTCACCACAATTACTACCTTACTAACAAGGAAACTAATAGGGTGCACCAAGGTCAAACAGCAGTTGATAGGGCTATTAATTGAGAGTTTGTATTACAGAGCCCATGTTCCTCACCTTTAAGCCATATAGGTGTTGAAGAGTTTAATATATTGTTTTAATATATACTGTTCTAAAAATCAATGATATAATATTTAAAAAATCCAAACTTCTAAAAAAATCTAAGCATATAGATCTCACAGGTTCTTGTATTAAGAAATTCCTAGAAGAGTGCATTTCATATTCAAGTGAGTAACTTGGACAAATACACAATTTGTTTTACCAAATGACAACTGCCACAATTATGATGGCTGGCAGTCTCAGCAAGGGGGGGCTTTTATTTAAAAGCATACAAATGACAGATTACTTCCCTATACTTATATCAAGTTAATTTATGTAAATGAATCTCATAATGTTTCTGTGATATCAGCAATCCCATTCCAATGAAACTGACAGAAATTCTTTTTAGTAAGCAGAGTCTGCTTTTCAATCCTATGTGCTTTTCTGGTGTTGCAAAAATTACAAAGGTAAAGGTAAGTTAGAAAGTTCTCAGTAATCTTTTGCTTGTGTCTTGAGCTTAAAAAAAATCTTCAATATTTGAAGGATATAGGAGTAATACAGTAAAAGTAAATATTTGTATTGGGGGAAGTTTCCTATATTATTAAGTGAAAAAAATTGAAATTAGAAAAAGGGTTGTCCACACAAGTGTATCAAATATTGCTTGAATTTAAGTATACATTAAGCTTTTAACTAAGTTCAAGATACGACATTTATATGTTCTTTTCAGGAACCCAAACATTTCATGGAACCCTGGTCTCATCTCTTTTGTAACACTTATCACAACTCTAAAAAAAAATTGTGCAAGCTGCCCAAAGTAATTTATAGATTCAATGCTATTCCCATCAAACTACCACTGACATTCTTCACAGAATTAGAAAAAAACTACTTTAAATTTCATATGGAACCAAAGAAGAGCCTGTATAACCAAGACAATCCTAAGCAAAAAGAACAAGGCTGGAGGCATCACGCTACCTGACTTTAAACTATAATACAAGGCTACAGTAACCAAACAGCATGGTACGGGTACCAAAACAGACATACAGACCAATGGAACAAAACAGAGACCTCAGAAATAACACCACACTTCTACAACCATCTGATCTTCGACAAACCTGACAAAAGCAATGGGGAAAGGAACTCCTATTCAATAAATGGTGCTCGGAAAACCGGCTAGCCATATGCAGCAAACTGAAACTGAATCCCTTCCTCACACCTTATATAAAAATTTATTCAAGATGGATTAAAGACTTAAATGTAAAACCCAAAACCATAAAAACCCTAGAAGAAAACCTAGGCAAGGTATTACTCAGGACACAGGCATGGAGAAAGACTTCATGATGAAAACACCAAAAGCAATTGCAACAAAAGCCAAAATTGACAAATGAGATCTAATTAAAGAGTTTCTGCACAGCAAAAGAAACTACCATCAGAGGGAACAGGCAACCTATAGAATGGGAGAAAATTTTTTGCAATCTACCCATCTGACAAAGGTCTAATATTCAGAATTATTGAGGGAAACCAGCCCCTGATAATTCAATGTTATTTCACGTAGGTTCTTTTCTATTTCCCTAAGTGTCAGCCGGTCTCAGAAATAAAGGGAAAGAGTACAAAAGAGAGAAATTTTAAAGCTGGGTGTCCAGGGGAGACATCACATGTCGGCAGGTTCCATGATGCCCCCCAAGCCACAAAACTAGCAAATTTTTATTAGTGATTTTTAAAAGGGGAGGGAGCATACGAATAGGGTGTGGGTCGCAGAGATCACATGCTTCACAAGGTAATAAAATATCACAAGGCAAATGGAGGCAGGGCGAGATCACAGGACCAGGGCAAAATTAAAAATGCTAATGAAGTTTCGGGCACGCACTGTCATTGATAACATCTTATCAGGAGACAGGGTTTGAGAGCAGACAACCGGTCTGACCAAAATTTATCAGGTGGGAATTTCCTCATCCTAATAAGTTTGGGAGTGCTACGGGAGATGGGCACTTATTTCATCCCTTATCTACCACCGTAAAAGACAGACGTCCCCAAAGCAGCCATTTTTGAGACCTCCCCTTGGGAACTCATTCTCTTTCTCAGTGATGTTCCTTGCTGAGAAAAAGAATTCAGCGGTATTTCTCCTATTTGCTTTTGAAAGAAGAGAACTATGCCTCTGTGCCACCTGGCTCTCAGGCAGCCAGACCTAATGGTTATCTCCCTAGTTCCCTGAACATTGCTGTTATCCTGTTCTTTTTTCAAGGTGCACAGATTTCATATTGTTTAAACAGTTTGTGCAGTTAACGCAGTCATCACAGGGTCCTGAGGTGACATTCATCCTCAGCTTATGAAGATGACAGGATTAAGAGATTAAAGTAAAGACAGGCATTGGAAATCACAAGGGTATTGATTGGGGAAGTGATAAGTGTCCATGAAATCTTTAAAATTTATGTTCAGAGATTGCAGCAAAGACAGGCATAAGAAATTATTATAAAGTATTAATTTGGGGAACTAATAAATGTCCATGAAATCTTCACAATTTATGTTCTTCTGCCACAGCTTCAGCTGGTCCCTCCGTTCGGGGTCCCTGACTTCCTGTAACGATATTACTTTTAAATACTTTAAAAATTAAAATGACATATTTTAAGGAGATAGGATTTTACTATACATATGCTGTTTTAGTTGATGTAACGTATTGCTACTTAATGAGTTTGATCACTATCCTAGATATTCTTTCATGCAGTGAACACTCAGAAACAGATTAGAAAAACATTTTATTACTTCCTCTCAAGGTTTGAACAAGCCAAGGTATCACATGGCTATATGTTTTTTTTTGTTTGTTTTTGTTTTTGAGACAGGGTTTTCTGTCACCCAGGCTAGAGAGCAGTGGTGTGATCACGTCTTATTGCAACCTCGACCTCTTACACTCAGGCAATCCTCCTACTTCAGCCTCCAAAGTAGCTGGGGCTACAGGCAGGTGCCACAGCACCCAGCTAATTCTTTATGTTTTGTAGAAACAGAGTCTGTGTTGCCCAGGCTGGTCTCGAACTCCTGGGCTCAAGTGATCCTCCTGCCCTGGCCTCCCAAAGTGCTGGGATAACAGGTGTGAGCCATTGTGCCTGGTCACACAGATATACTTTTATCTTTAAAAATGTTTTTACATTTTAGGTGGTTTTCAGTAAAATTAGATAAGAAATATACCATTATAAGACAATAGTGGCAGAGACTCACTTCTTCACTGATCTTTAAACCCAAACTCTTCTCTGACCTTTGGTACCTCATTCCAATTAGGAAAAAGGGATATGAAAGCATTCATGAGTTGTGTTTCCACAAGCTATTAATAATATATATATATAAAATACAGAGTTTTAGATATTACTTAAACTAAAGCAAATGACTAGTTAAGTGAAATTTGCAGTTTTCATTTTGCATTGTCTATTTAAAAGGTCTAGGTATTGGAGCTGAAATGCTGAAGAGGCTAAGTCAGGTATGTATTACAGTTAATATTGACATTCTATTCACTAACTTTTTCTTCAATAAATATTCACAGGGCATAAATTAAATCATTAATCTCTCCATTTGAACATAACCCCAACATATCCTTCAAATTTCTACCCAAATTAAACTGGATTTTCAAATCAGATGATCATATAGAGCATATGAGTTACAGTCAATTAAAATTGATTTATATATAATCTACAACCACACTATACACCCTTTTTGCTATCAAGTGAAAGTAAGGAGGAGGGAGACTAGAAAGTATTTTTATNTAGTTTTTTTTTTTGGTTTTTTTTTTTTTTTTTTTTTTTTTTTTTTTTTTTTTGAGACGGAGTCTCGCTCTGTCGCACGGGCTGGAGTGCAGTGGCCGGATCTCAGCTCACTGCAAGCTCCGCCTCCCGGGTTTACGCCATTCTCCTGCCTCAGCCTCCCGAGTAGCTGGGACTACAGGCGCCTGCCACCTCGCCCAGCTAGTTCTTTGTATTTTTTAGTAGAGACGGGATTTCACAGTGTTAGCCAGGATGGTCTCGATCTCCTGACCTCGTGATCCACACGTCTCGGCCTCCCAAAGTGCTGGGATTACAGGCTTGAGCCACCGCGCCCGGCCCAAACCTGCACATTCTGCACATGTATCCCAGAACTTAAAAGTAACATTTAAAAAAAAATTGTGTGATTAATTTTTTAAATGTTTATCTCTATATATACTATATAAGCAAATGCCAGAGACAGTCTGACTGATTTACCATTGTAAATCAATAACTGCCTGGTTAACAGAACCAAACAGTGCTTTTCATAGGCAGGTGAGCAAAATATTATCTGCTGAATGAATCAGTTAACCCTTGGTTTAACAACAAAAATCCCTGTATTATATAATTTACATTAAACATGGGAAGTGGAAGTTGAATGCTGCAAAAAAAAAAAAATCTATAAAACTGATGGTTAATCTATTTTTAACTGAAATGCCTACCTAGCAATCTTGAACCATTTTCCCAAAACAAAATGATACAATGTTTCAATTTGCTCCAAAAACAAAATTTGTAACAACGTGGGAAGATGGCACATTTGGACCACCATATCCAAAAGCATCTGAAAAAAAGTTACACAAGGCAAGTATTCTGGAATAGGTTTCTACACCACAAAATCACAGCAGAAAAAAATAAAAAGTTACATCTTCCTTTCCCTCGGCCTATGATCCCAAAAAGATGTTTGTAATCCTCCCTACCACATGCTATAAACAGGATTTAAAAAAACCAAAGCAGTATGGTTGTACTATTTAAATATTCGCTACACTAAAATTGTTGAAAAATAGGCCAGGCGCAGTGGCTTACACCTGTAATCCCAGCACTTTAGGAGGCTGAGGCGGGTGGATCATGAGGTCAGGAGATCAAGACCATCCTGGCTAACACGGTGAAACCCCGTCTATACTAAAAATACAAAAAATTAGCCGGGCATGGTGGCCCATGCGTGTAGTCCCAGCTACTCAGGAGGCTGAGATTCGCTTGAACCCAAAAGGTGAAGGTTTGCAGGAGATTTGCTTGAACCCAAAAGGTGGAATTTGCAGTGAGCTGAGATTGTGCCACTGCACTCCAGCCTGGGCAACAGAGTGAGACTCCATTTAAAAAAAAAAAAGTTAAAAAATACATAATTTTATATGATTTGTACTCAACATCCAGAAATGACATACATCCTTTAAAAAGACATTTACCTCTGGTTATTGGTGTAAATGTAAGTTTGTTGTTGTTGTTAATGCTGTAAGAAAATGTTAGGAAAACAATTTCCACTAAAGTAACCCCTCATTTATTATCTAAAAGGAAAATACAATCACATACTAATATAAAACATTTTATCTTTAGAC
>NW_016817859.1:0-1267 GCF_001698545.2 Rhinopithecus bieti | reverse complement strand
TTTTTGAATTGGAGTCTTGCTCTGTCACACAGGCTGGAGTGCAGTGGTGCCATCTTGGCTCGCTGCAACCTCCACCTCCTGGGTTCAAGCAATTCTCATGCCTCAGCCTCCTGAGTAGCTGAGACTACAGGCACGGGCCACAACACCCAGCTAATTTTTATAATTTTAGTAGAGACTGGAGTTTCACTATGTTGGCCAGGCTGGTCTCGAACTCCTGACCTCAAGTGATCCGCCAGCCTAGGCCTCCCAAAATGCTGGGATTATAGGTGTGAGCCACCACGCCCAGCCAAAACATTCCTTTGATACATAAACTGACCAGTCCAGAGCTATACCTTCCCTACCTGGCCCATACATCCCAAGAAGCAACATTCTTTTGCCTTAATCATCGCAGGCAATTAGGGACCATCCCCAAAGTTTAGAGCCTGCAGGAGTTATTCAAACTAGCCAATCCTAAACTCTTTGCCCTGCCTTGCCTTACCCTTAGAAACCCCAATAAAAGTTCTGGCCTAGGCCCAGAGCAGTGGCTCACACCTGTAATCCCAGCACTTTGGGAGGCCTAGGCAGGCGGATCACAAGGTCAGGAGTTCTAGACCAGCCTGGCCAACATGGCAAAACCCTGTCTCTACTAAAAATACAAAAAATTAGCCAGGCATGGTGGCGCGCACCTGTAATCCCAGCTCTTTAGGAAGCTGAGGCAGGAGAATTGCTTGAACCTGGGAGGCGGAGGTTGTAGTGAGCCAAGATCGCGCCACTGCACTCCAGCCTGGGCAGCACAGTGAGACTCTGCCTCAAAAAAAAAAAAAAAAAAAGTTCTGGCCTAGGTTGGGCGCAGTGGCTCATCTTTGTAATCCCAACACCACTGTGGGAGGCCGAAGCAGGTGGATCACCTGAGGTCAGGAGTTTGAGACCAGCCTGACAAACATGGTGAAACCCTGTCTCTACTAAATACAGGAAAATAAGACAGGTATGGTGGCACATGCCTGTAATCCCAATTACTTAGGGGTCTGAGGTGGGAGAATCACTTGAACCTGGGAGGCGGAGGTTGCAGTGAGCCAAGATCGTGCCATTGCACTCCAGCTTGGGCTACAAAAGTGAAACTCTGTCTCAAAAAAAAAAAAAAAAAAAAAGAAAAAAAAAAGTTCTGGTCTATACTTTCTTCCTCTTACTGTCTTCTGCCATCTGACCAAAACTTGGCATTTCCCCTGTGACCTTGTCTGGCATATAATGACCCTCTTTCTAAAACCTGTAAGTGTAATAAACTGTTTTA
>NW_016817858.1:0-603 GCF_001698545.2 Rhinopithecus bieti | reverse complement strand
CCATATATACCTGGGTTTATTGCTAGTATCTCTATTCAGTTTTACTAATCTATTTTTCTGATTTTGTGCCGATACTACACTGCCCTGATTACTATAGTTTTATAATAATTTTTGAAATCAGGTAGTGTTAGTTCTCTAACTTCATCATACTTTTTCAAATGTTATAACTATTTCAGATCCTTTGTATTTCCATATGAACTTTAGAATCAGCTTGTCGGCCTGAACTCCTGGCCTGAAGTGAGCCTCAGCCTCTCAATATTACCCTTTTTTTAATTGTTGGATTTGATTTGCTAAGATTTGGTTTAGAAATTTTGTGTGGTGGCTCACGCCTCTAATCCCAGCAGTCTGGGAGGCCAAGGTGGGTGGATGACTTGAGGTCAGGAGTTCAAAACCAGTCTGGCCATGGTGAAACCCCATCTCTACAGAAAATACAAAAAATTATCCAGGCATGGTGGTGCATGCCTGTAATCCGAGCTACTCAGGAGGCTGAGGCAGGAGAATCACTTGAATCTGGGAGGCAGAGTAAGCCAAGATCTTACTTGCAGTAAGCCAAGATCACGCCACTGCACTCCAGCCTAGGGGACAAGAGTGAAACCCCGTCTC
>NW_016817857.1:0-1280 GCF_001698545.2 Rhinopithecus bieti | reverse complement strand
ATAAAAATCATTGGAAGGGTTCAACATCAGATTGAACACAACTGAAGAGAGAATTTGTTAACTGGATAATGGATTTGAAGAAGTTACCCAGAATGCAAGAGAGGAGAGAGGAGGAGAGCAGAGAGGAGAGAGAAGATGCGAGAGGACTGAAGGACTGACATAAAATCTATTAAGAGTGCCAGACAGAAAGAACAGAGAAAATGGAGGATTGGTGGGCAATATTTGAAGGAAATATAATGAATGAAAATCTTTACCAAATTATAGAAACATTTAAATACTTAGATTCAGAAAACAAAATAAGTTCCAAGCTGGAGGAATGAAATTAATTTAGCTTAAATTAAAAGCAACTAAAGATAAAATGATAAAGATTATCTATAAAAGAACATTTATTGGTATAACAGCAATTATTTATGTCAGTAGCAGTAATACAGATATAAATTAATGGAAACAATTACCAGAATATAGAGTAAACCATGCCCTTTGATTTAAAAATAAATGCTTTTTGCCAAGAAAAAAGATGGAATCATCTCCTATCAAAGAATCCTTGGCAGTAATTCAGTAAATTAGCCTGGAAACTGAAAGCTGAACCCAGTAATTTAATGTTATACCATAGTTATTTTCCACCAACTAAGGGTATGTGATTGTATGAAGGAATGTGGTTGGGTTAAGGGGGGTGAGTGGGTATGCTTATTGAAGAAACAGCATGTGATGACTAAGTACAATCCCAGGTGTTGAAGTCAATTCATCTAGAGTTTGGATATTTAGACAATGGAATCACGATGGTGGTCAGTAGTGTTTAACTTATATTAGGTTCTAATGCACTAACCTGTAAAGGCTGTCACATAATGCTGTTAGTGATTAAGTAGTTTGTATATAAGGCTAGGCAGGATGGCTCTTGCCTATAACCCCAGCACTTTGGGAGGCCAAGGCCGGCTGAGGTGGGCAGATTGCTTGAGCTCAGGAGTTCAAGACCAGCCTGGCCAACATGGCAAAAACTCATCTCTACAAAAACATACAAAAATTAGCTGGGCATGATGGCAGGTGCCTGTAGTCCCAGCTACTCAGGAGGCTGAAGCGAGAGGATGTCTTGAGCCTGGGAGGCTGAGGTTGCAGTGAGCTAAGATAGCACCACTGCACTGCAGCCTGGGTGAGAGAGCCAGAGCCTATCTCAAAAAAAAAAAAAATATATATATATATATATATAAATGATAAACCAGAGCTAGCAATGTGTTTCACATACTTTCCTTAAATTTCAGGCTTATCCTTTCTCATAAATAATA
>NW_016817856.1:0-338 GCF_001698545.2 Rhinopithecus bieti | reverse complement strand
ATCACGAGAAATTTTATCTTTCACAAATGCATATGTACAAAAAGGACATCTCTTCATTTATTGAGGAAGTTTCAGTATTTTTGTATACATGCACAATACTTGAACACAAAGTCAACATTATCATAATGCACTTTGGTGGAGCCAAATTTGTTAAAAATGTGTAAAATGAATCTGAACTCTCTAAAATTCTTTGCACAATGTATACCTCCAGTATTGTAAGTAATATGAAGATGAAATACAAAGCATAGAAAATTGTAGAAAAATAATGCTGACAATTTAAAGTAGTAAAAAAAAAAATCCTAAAAGAAAAAAACTGAAAAGAAAATTCAACATATGAA
>NW_016817855.1:0-2303 GCF_001698545.2 Rhinopithecus bieti | reverse complement strand
TCATGTCCTTTACAGGGACATAGATGAAGCTGGAAACCATCATTATGAGTAAACTATCACAAGGATAGAAAGCCAAACACCACATGTTCTCACTCATAGGTGGGAATTGAACAATGAGAACACTTGGACACAGGGTGGGGAACATCACACATCGGGGCCTGTCATGGGGTGGGGAGAGCGGGGAGGGGATAGCATTAGGAGATATACCTAATGCGAACGACGAGTTAACGGGTGCAGCACACCAACATGGCACATGTATACATATGTGACAAACCTGCACATTGTGCACATGTACCCTAGAACTTAAAGTATAGTTTAAAAAAAAAAGAGAAAGAAATAGTGCTATTACCTTTGATTACAACAACAAAAAAAAGATTAATGGATTTAGAATTGATGAAAGAAAACATTGTGGTAATTTTCTGGAGTGTGCCTCAGTCGATACTTCTTTATCTTAGTTGCATGTTCTTTCTCATTGCTAGGCAATAAAGATATTTTAAAATTACATCACCAATTTTATTATTAAGTGCTGGAAACTTTGTTAATAAAATGAGAACTCATCTTGCTCACTAAACTCAATTCAAAACAATTTTAGTTAAACAAAATTGGAAGAATTATAGACTTAGCCAGCCAAATACTAATAAATATCACATGCACCATAAATTGCACAAGATCTGAATATAATCTGTTCTTTGTTAACATTAAATAATTACTCAATGTTGTGAGGTTTCAATTCACTTCATTTTGGGAATATTCAGTGGTTTGAAGTGATAAATCACATCCCTAACATAAATTAAGTTTAATAATTATGTTTGATTTATTGTCATTTCTTAATGTCAGATTATCTGTTAACCTGAGTAATTTTATTGAACTAACTTGTATCAAAGTTAAAGAAATATGATGTTTATTATTCGAGATTATTTGTAGCAATATGTTAATATTTTGGCAATCTTTATATTCTAGAACGCTAATATTACGCAAAATGAATTGGCACGTTTTATTGCTTGGCTAATCATAACTTTCACAGCATGTCTCTCTAGAGACATGAACTTGAAAGCACCCCAAGAACTTCTACATCTCTGAGGGACTAAGTGAAGGAACATGGAGACTCTTAGTAGGTATATTTACTTTTCATTAAAAAAAGTAAATTTGTGTTAAATTTTGACTTTGAGTTTCTAGGCATTTTAAACGTACCCTTGAATCAAGATGTTACTTTTGAAATTGATTTTGGTTAATGTGCCTTGGTAAGCCATTATGTAGTCCCGAGTCCCGTCTTGATTTCTTCTATTTGACTTCCTTGTTTTGACTGGTCACACAATTTCCATTTTGCTCTCTCTATGAAAACTTAAGCAAATCTCAAATAATTTTGTTAATAGGCAACTACAAAATGCATACCATCCAGTGTTCACTCAAGAGTACTTTCTGATTCTGATCCTTTTAATTTGCTTTAGGGTGTTTAATGTAACTTTTATTACATAGAAGATAATTGTAAATGGCCCCAAATCTGTGAATGTCACATAAACACCAGATGGTCAGAGCATGGGGAAAATAGGGACTGCTCTAGGAAGCTAGTCTAGACTAACACTTATTAACTGCATTTTGTGTTTCTTTTAGTTCAGTTGTATCAAATTCCCAATTTTGTGTGCTATGGAAAACAATTTGGAGTAATATCAATGATAGCCAATTACTGTGGAATTTGTAGCTTTTCTACGTAACTATGTACTAATAAGAGAAACAAGAGAAAACATTGAGAATTGGTAAAAGAGAAGGAAAGAAGAGAAAGGGAGAGAAGAAAAGACTATGCTAATGAAGATAATCTGCTTGAATTATGAAATATGGCCCAAACTAACTATCTGGGGGTGCCGTTTGGCTTTGAAAACTGTGAAGGAAGTTCCCAAAATTTTTTTTTTTTTTTTTTTTTTTTTTTTTTTTTTTTTCACAAATAGCACTTTTTATTTGACACTAATTGAAGTCTGAACTTTAAACAGATTCTTGGACTGGTGGTTCATATCCATCAGCTCGTTCAACTTTAGCACCTGTCTCGTCCCCAGTGGCTTTTCCAGAACTACTGCCTTCACCATGAAGCTCCATGAGCTTTCCCAATTCAAACTTGGGCTTCTTCAGCATTTTACTTTTCTAATGAAGACATCATGGAGAGGATAAACAGATTGGCAAGCCTTTTCTATGTCTTTTCCAATGCTGTCTGGAATGAATTTATTGACCACTTCTTTCAAGTCATCTGTCTGCACCTCTCGGGTCATGATTTCCATCATCTTTTCCGGATTTGGCGGACCTGTTGGTGCTGA
>NW_016817854.1:0-2528 GCF_001698545.2 Rhinopithecus bieti | reverse complement strand
CTCTTCTTCTTCTTCTTCTCCTTCTCCTTCTCCCCCTCCTCCTCCTCCTCCTCCTTCTTGTTCTTCTTCCTCTTGTTTTTCTTCTTCTTTTGATACAGAGTCTCATTCTGTCGCTCTGGCTGGAATGCAATAACTCAATCTTGGCTCACTGTTCCCAAGGTTCAAGCGATTCTACTGCCTCAGACCCCCAAATAGCTGGGATTACTGGCACGTGTCACCACCTCTGGCTAATTTTTCTATTTTTAGTAGAGACAGGATTTCGCCACTTTGTTCAGGCTGGTCTTGAACTCCTGACCTCAAGTAAATTGTCTTGACCTCGCAAAGTGCTGGGATTACAGACATGAGCCACCGCGCCTGGCCTATGCTTCTTTATACTAGATAGAATTAATACATTTTAATCAAAAGACTATATATATATATTTATATATGCACATGTATGTACATACAGAGAAAATATTACCAGTAGTGGTAGTCATAATGGCAAAAATCTAAAGACAAACATCAAACAACCATAAATGAATAAATTAACCATCTATATTCATAAAATTGAATAATATGTAGCAATTAGGATGAAAACTATTGCTCCATAAATAAGAATATCCCAAACATAATTTAAGGAAAACAATCCAAAATTGAAAATACTTATGGTTGGTTTTATTTGTATATAATTAAAAAACTGTTAAAACAAATCTGTACATTAGAAATCAGAACTCTGCCTATGTTTCAACTGTAAAATCAGAGAAAGATACAGTAAATACTTCAGGGGCTTTGGCAATATTCTATTTCTTGATCCATGTTCTTTGTACAAAATGGGTTCAATTTGTGAGAAGATATTGGTTGTGAACTATTATCCGTACTTTCTTGTGCATACGTTTTATTTCTAATATAAAGGACTTTTTAAGAAGGCAGAAGACAATTATATCCCATATCACCACTTATTTTCAAATGAAAGTTCAAGTTTCTATGTACTAATATACCTAAAAGACTGGTAGAAAATGAATAAATGGTTCACGATTTGTAATACAATTTTCTATATAGGAGTGAAGTATTCTACAGAAATATTTATAGTTATAAAAATTAATAAAATTTTCATAAGATCAATATGCAAAAGCGAATTGCACTTGCATTCAGCTATAAGTTGGGCAATAATAGAATTCATATCTTCTGTTATCCAATTCTCAGAGAAAATGGTTCTTCCTTTACTGATGCCTTGAGATGTATAGTTTCATATATTTTGCCAATTGTTATTATTATATTTTTAGTTTATTTAAGGATTGAAGGCAAATTTGGTCCCTGTTACTCTGTTTCAAGTAGAAGCAGAAGTATTCATTTTATTTTTATACTTGGATGTTTCATTCATTGTGCCCCTGTTATTAGTTTGCAAATTTAAAGATGTCAAGGGCTCCATTTCTCTTAATCCTTGAGAGTTAAAAACATTCCCTCAGCCCACTGAGGGAACTCAGTCAATATATTTATAATTTAATTGAATGATCCACACAAATGAATGAATGAGTATACTAATCCTTCAATCAAAACATATCCTTCAATGCAAATAGTTTATTTCCAGCTTGTCCTATTGGCCCTTACTATCTGTATGTCATGTAGCTAATCACACTTTATCTCCTGTCTGGAGTGCCTTCTTCACTATTCTAATAATTTTTATCTGATTACACCACAGTCTTTTCTCATCTTTTCAACTCTTTTAGCAATTATTAACTCAATTGTTTGGTCTTGGCTGATGATACTTGGCATTTATTCTTTTATGGTTACATCATCTTTTCCTAATTATACAGCAAATTCTCAGGACAAACCTTCATGTTATGCTCTTCATATCCTTAGTTTATTTATTTTCTGCTCAAAATTACATTGATTTCACAAGTGTCAAAGGGGCAGAGAAACTTCCATGGGTGGCCAGTTAAGAGAGAAAATAACTTAATGAATTCCCAAATTCTTGGATTCAACTTAATATTTTTATTAGGAATTGATAACTGTTATATATTTTTAAATTTTGATTTTAAGAGAAGAAGTTGAGATAGGGAGAGAATGGCACACACTTTAGAGAGACAAACAGGTTGGCTTGAAGATCCTGTTCCCAGAACTGCAATCATGAATGACAATGTTGTGACAGAAGCTGGAAACCAGAGACTAGACTTTTCATTTTTTTCCCAAGGCTTAATGTTTGATTAATCCTCTTACAAACGACTCAGCCAAACTGACTGAAAATAATAAACTACTGCTAAATAGACATGTCATATACTGATCTACTCTCAAAGGGGGAGATATTCACTAGTTGTAGATGAGTAATATTACAACATTTTACTCCAATGAGGAAATAGTATTTAGATACATTTCCCAATGTGAAAGAAAGCCTTTTTTATGTAAAAGAAATTAGAAGACAGAGAAAACTGACCGAGAGTACAAAATTCACAGAGCAGATGGTATGTTGTAGGAGCACCTTTCACACAGAGAGAAGTGCCATTTTTATGTGATACTTTAAGAAGTGGTGATTTTTTTTTTTCAGTTTATCT
>NW_016817853.1:0-496 GCF_001698545.2 Rhinopithecus bieti | reverse complement strand
AAAATACCTTCCCAGTAGGTCCTAGGTGAGTGTTTCACTGAATAATAATAAGGTTTGCCTATGCCACAAAGTCCAGTGCCATTCTCCTACTTGTGACTTGCCAATTATCCCAGGACCATTTGTTGAATAAGGATCCCTCCTCTCGCTCCTGGCAGCCCTGAACCCGCCGGGTTGCATGACCACACGTCTCCGCCTGGAGGAGCGCTGCCGCGGGGGCGCGCCCCAGCTCCCCTACCCTGAGCCCAGATGCCTGGCTCCTGCGTCAAGGTGCCAGAAGTACCAGGACCTAGCGTTAGCTTGACCTACCCGGACTGCGCCCTGGCCTGCAAGACACCGCGCTCTACTCCGTCCTGCGAGATACCTGGAGGGGCCCCTTTGGATCGCGGCCGCTGCCACCATAGCCACCACCATAGCCGCCGCCGCGGGCGTCGGAGAGAAGCATCTGAGGGTGGCTTTCCCAGCCGGCTGCCACACAGGAGCTCTGGATGCTTAGCCC
>NW_016817852.1:0-2529 GCF_001698545.2 Rhinopithecus bieti | reverse complement strand
CACTTCCAAATGTCCTTTCTCAGTGTCCACAGAAACAGTGATTTCAAACTGCTTAGTCCAAATAATGATTTAACGTTATGAGATGAATACAGACATCACAAAAGAGTTGCACAGAAAGCTTCTCTCCAATTTTCAATGGAAGACATTTCCTTGCTTGACACAGGCCTCCGGTTGCCACTTACTATCCCTTTGCAGAAACCTCAAAGACTGACATTCAAACTGGGTAATGTAGAGAATGCTTTAACCCTTTCAAAAGAATGGACATGACAAGAAACAGTCTCTTGGAGTGCTTCTTTTTGTTTTTCTTGGCCGATATTTCACTTTTGCCATAATCTTCAATGTGGTCCGAATGTCACACTTTTGATTTTACAGGAACAGGGTTCAAACTGTATATAACTGAGAAGAAAGGTATAACTCCCTGAATGGAATGCACACATCACCAAGCAGTTTCTCAGAAAGCTACTTTCCACTTTCTATATGACTATATTTCCTATTTCACCATAGGCCCAAAGGGGATCTCAAATATGTCTTCGCGAATCCATCCACGAGGGAATTTCCAAGCTGTGCAATGTAAAGTAAGCTTCACCTATGTGAGATGAAAAAACATAGCAAAAAGCATATTCACAGAAAGCTTTTTTCAAGTTTTTATCTGAAGATATTTCCTTTTTCACCATAGTCCGGAATGTGCTCCCGAGGGTCCCTTCATGGATCCGTCCATGACAGTTTCCAACTCCGTAATGTAAAGAAAGCTTTATCTATGTGAGATGGTTACACATATCACAGAGTAGTTTCGTAGAAAGCTTCTTTCCAGTTTTTGTCTGAGTCTATTTCCCTTTTCACAATTGGCATCAACATGCTCCCGAATGTCACTTGATACCTGTTTCTCCAAAAGGTTTTCCCCAACGCTGTATGAGAAGGGAGGTATAACACTGTGACTGGAATACACACGACACAATGCAGTTCCTCGGAATGCTTCTCTCCAGTTTTGGTCTGAACATATTTCCTTTTTCACCGTTAGCCTCAAAGAGCTCCCGAATATCCCATCACACGCTAAACATACACAGGGTTACAAAACTGCTCAATGAAAAGAGAGGCTTATCTGAGTGAGAGGAATTAAGGCGACACAGAGCAGTTTCACAGAAAGCTTCCTTCTGCTCTTTACCTCAGGATATTTCTTTCTCTATAATCTAAGGATCATTCCCAAATGTCCTTCCTCAGATTCCACAAAAACAGTGATTTCAAGTTGCTCAATCCAAAGAATGGTTTAACGCTATGAGACGAATACACACATCACAAAGCAGTTGCTCAGAACGTTTCTCTGCAAGTTTTATCAGAAGACATTACCTTACTCACCACAAGCTTCTGGGAGTCACTAAATATACTTTCACAGATTCTTCAAAGACAGAGTTTTGAAACTCAGCAACATAGAGTAAGCATTAACACTGTGAAGGGAATGCACATATCATAGAGCAGATTCTTGGAACGCTTCTTCCTCGATTTTATTTCAGTATATTTCACTATTCCCCATAGTCCTCAATGTGAACCGAAATATCACATTTTCGGTTTCACAAGTACAGTGTTGAAACACTGCCTTGTGAGAAAAGAGGTATCACTCCCTGAGTGAAATGCATACATTACAAAGTAGTTTCTCAGAAAGCTTCTATCCAGTTTTTATCTGAAGATATCTCCTATTTCAGCATAGGCCTGAATGTCCTCCCGAATGTGCCTTACTGGTTCCGTGCCTTAAGGAGTTTCCAAAATGCATAACATAAGAAAAGTTTTAACTATGAGAGATGAATAAATAAACCTAACACAAAGCAGTTTCACAGAAATTTACTTCCCAGTTTTTCTTTGGGGATATTTCCTTTTCCACCATAGCCCTCCCTATACTCCTGAATGTCTCTTGGTAGCTTTTTATCCAAAACGGATTCCGGAATCCTATATGAGAAGAAGGGTTTTTTCTGTGAGTGGAACGCACATGTCACAAAACAGTTCCCCAGAAAGCTTCTCTCCAGTTTCTATTTAAAGATGTTTCCTTTCTCACCGTAAGCCTCACAGGGTTCCAGAATAACCCTTTGCAGTCTAAAAAAAAAAACAGTGTTATGATACTGCTCTATGAAAAGGGAAGGTTAACTGTGTGAGCAGAATTCACGTGATACAGAGGAGTTTCACAGAAACCTTCCTTCTGGTTTTCTCTGAGGTTACTTCTTTTTCAGGATATTCTAAAGAGTGTTTCCAGATGTCCTTTCTCAGATTCCACAGAAACAGTGATTTCAAACTGCTCAATCCAAAGAATCATATAACGCTATGAGATGAATACAAACATCACAAAAGAGTTGCACAGAAAGATTCTCTCTGATTTTCGATGGAACACATTTCCTTGCTCACAGGATTCTGGTTGCCACATAATATCCCTTCGTAGGAACCTCAAAGACCGTATTTCAAACTGGGGAATGTAGAGGAAGCTTTAACCCTGTAAAAGAATGGGCATGTCAGAGAACAGCTTCTTGGAGTGCTTCTTTCTATTTT
>NW_016817851.1:0-1133 GCF_001698545.2 Rhinopithecus bieti | reverse complement strand
ACCCTGACCGTCCAGATGTGCATGGTGCGGGCTTTCTCCGGATGGAGTGCTATGGGAGTTCATTTGGGGACCCCTCATAGCAGCAGGGCAAAGGTCAGAAACAACACACTGGGTGTCCCGCGGTTCTCAGGGGCCTCCTACCCTAGCTCTGCAGAGAAGCCCACAGGAGCAGCAGACCTGGCTGTGGGGGCTTCTGCGTGCCCTGCCCCACCCGATTGGCTCACTCTCTTTTTAATGGCAAGTTATTTATACATTTAAAAACTTTCTGCTAAAAAAGAAATTCCCTAAACACCAAATGGATGGAGTATGTTTTCCACACACGCAGTGCGCTGGCCTTTCCCAGCCCCCCACCGAGTGCTTCCCCTGCCTGGACACACGTTCTTCCTAGGAGCCTCCCAGCGCTGGCCTTTCCCAGCCCCCCACCGAGTGCTTCCCCTGCCTGGACACACGTTCTTCCTAGGAGCCTCCCAGCGCTAGCCTTTCCCGGCGCCCACCAAGTGCTCCCCCCGCCTGAACACACGTTCCTAGGAGCCTCCCACTTTCCCTCTCCCTGACCTGGCTCCAGGCACCAGTCCAGCCCTCTCCCGCTGGTGTCACAGTGGCCTGGGCTGCCCTGAGCCCCTGCTGGCTGCCATCCCTGAGGGCAGGCACCAGCCCCGTGCTTGCCAAAGGGCACCTCTTCCCTCCGGGTATGTAGTGCTGGTATCCATGGGGTGAACAAGCGAGGGAAGAGGCAGATGGCACAGTATCATTACAGAATGCACAGAGGGCTTTCTCCATAAACAAAATTATTTGCATTCACCGCCCCCTGCCTCTCCAGAACTGTGCCCTCTGAGGCCTCATCTAGTCAGAGGCCCAGGGTGGGTGGGCCGGAGCAGACCCTCACCCCATAGCCACCAGCCAGTGTTCAGCACAGCAGCCTTGAGGTGGCCATCGCTGTTTCCCCAACTCAATGACCTAAGGCACTAGAAGAAAATCTCCCACAACTCACAAAGGAAAAGCAATTTCCCATTTCTGAACCCTCTAAACTAAACCCTGAGAATGGCTTTGGAAATGGAGAGTTGATCCTTTTTTTAAAATGAAGAGTATACACACAGCTATTTTTTTAAAGCAATTTAGCGGAAATTCACCTT
>NW_016817850.1:0-250 GCF_001698545.2 Rhinopithecus bieti | reverse complement strand
CTCACTCATAGGTGGGAATTGAACAATGATTGAACAATGAGATCACTTGGACACAGGAAGAGGAGCATCACACACTGGGGCCTATTGTGGGGAGGGGGTACGGGGGAGGGATAGCTTTAGGAGATATACCTAATGTAAATGACGAGTTAATGGGTGCAGCACACCAACATGGCACAGGTATACATATGTAACAAACCTGCACCTTGTGCACACGTACCCTAGAACTTAAAGTATAATTAAAAAACAAAAG
>NW_016817849.1:0-253 GCF_001698545.2 Rhinopithecus bieti | reverse complement strand
GGCCAGCAAACAGTTCTGCAGAGGGCCGAGGGGCCAGCAAACAGTTCTGCAGAGGGCCCAGGGGTCAGCAAACAGTTCTGCAGAGGACCCAGGGGGCCAGCAAACAGTTCTGCAGAGGGCCGAGGGGCCAGCAAACAGTTCTGCAGAGGATGCAGGGGCCAGCAAACAGTACTGCAGAGGGCCCAGGAGCCAGCAAACAGTTCTGCAGAGGACCGAGGGGGCAGCAAACAGTTCTGCAGAGGACCGAGGGGCC
>NW_016817848.1:905080-907294 GCF_001698545.2 Rhinopithecus bieti | reverse complement strand
TGACAGCTGCAGGAGGTGGATGAGGTACCAGAGGACTGACAGCTGCAGGTGGATGAGGTCCTGGAGCACTGACAGCTGCAGGTGGATGAGGTCCCGAAGGACTGACAGCTGCAGGAGGTGGATGAGGTCCCGGAGGACTGACAGCTGCAGGTGGATGAGTCCCGGAGGACTGACAGCTGCAGGAGGTGGATGAGGTCCCGGAGGACTGACAGCTGCAGGAGGTGGATGAGGTCCCGGAGGACTGACAGCTGCAGGTGGATGAGGTCCTGGAGCACTGACAGCTGCAGGTGGATGAAGTCCTGGAGGACTGACAGCTGCAGGAGCTGGAAGAGGCCCTGGAGAACAATTGAGTGGAGGAGGTGGTTGAGTTTTCAGGGAACTCTCTAGTGTAGGAGGTGGTTGAGTTCCCAGAGGACACTCCAGTGAAGGAGTTTGTTGAGGTCCCAGAAAACCTCCAGATGGAGGGAGTGGTTGAGTTCCCAGATGACACCCAGGTGGACGAGGCGGCTGGCAGCCCATCAGTGATCCTGAAGGGCCAGCCATGAGATCAGGCAAGTAGGGCCATTCTGAGAAAGGATGAGGCTTCCCTGCAGCCACATTTACCTGCAAGTCAGGAGGAGAAAATGTTTTGAAATATATGAATATGATGGATAAAAACACCAAAACCAACACAGGCTGCAGGTGATAGTCCCTTGTACCTTTCCCTCGTCCAGGTTTCAAAATGGCAGCATCAATGCCCGCCCCCCGCCAAAAAAAAACTCCCTTCAACTAAGTCCTGCCGATGGCAGGGGAGTGAAGAAAAGTCACGGGGACAAACTGCTATCCCCACACACCACTCTGTCTGCAAATGTAGGCAGGCTGGGGGCCTGTCCCTGTGAAGACAAAGTCATAACCCAGTAACAAAAAATAAGGTTTCTGACACAGGTGTGTCTATGTCTATCCTCATTCCTCCCTCACCACCATCACCAGAGCAGGTTCCTTGCATCAGATAAACAGAGAGAAAGAGAACCATTGTCCACACATGAGTCGCGGTTACTCTTAAGAGAATGGCCTCCAGGCTTTTCATGTGCTGTCTCTGAGTCTCAGAAATCTGCAAGGTCAGTGTGACCACCCTGCTCCAAATCTAAGAAAATAGAGGTTCCCAGAGGAAGCAGAAATTTCACCCAGCATCACACAGCTGGCAAGAAGCAGAGTGGAAGTCCATTCCAGCTCTGCCTGCAACACCCTCTCATCCTCCTTCTGCTTCCCTTCTTGACAAAGGGTCTTCCCTACTTTGGAGGTACCATCCATGGGCACAAAGAGCTCTGGGGAGATGGGGATTCCTGAAGAGCTGCAGGGGAACTGGGAGAGGGTTTTCTGACAGAATAATCCTACATACAGATATCAGTTTGGCACGGCTATCATATTTCTTTAACTTCTAGGTAATACCAAATTTTAAGTGCACTATGACATAAAGGATAATTTTGTCCATGGAAAAATGAGGTGGGAATTCTCAACAACAGAAGCAGTTTAAAAATGTGTTTGATTTCAAGTGTATGAGTCCCATGATGTGTGATCAGAGGATTTAGCAGCTGTCAGAGATACAGAAGCCACACGAGAACCAGCTCGGCTGAGCATCATTGAAGGCCTTCATTGGGAATTGTGCCTGCAGGCAATGAGTGACGTTCACTCTCCACCACCTCACAGCCGGGGCACATTTTCTATTAAAATATGGAACCTCTGACACTTAGAATATTAGATCAAGGGCAACACTGGGTGAGGGTGGGGCCGTTTTTGCTCAACACAGTTAAGAACAGATGGGACTGTGATGAACTATGGAATTGACTTTGCCAAAGAACACTCAAAATTGCACAAGGCACATATTAATGTTGGATCGATGAGTTTTCACTTCTGGGATTACGGCGGATATTCTGAAGGTTAATTACCTACCTTATAGCAGAAAAGAAAATCACAGCAACAAAAAGAAACCCCACATATTTTGGGAAGGAGACTCCACACCATCGTGAGTAAAAGGGATCGGCAGGGTCTACTGGGCCATAAGACCGACCGCAGTGGAGCTCAACGGCATCCTCTCGTTATTTCTGGAAACAGAACAGTGACAGCCCTGCAGCCCTCGGCCCTTAAGCCTTTATGGCTTCTGGAGGTGCCACCAAAGATGACCAGCTGGAAATGGAGAAGCCTGAAAGCTCATGGGGAAGATTTTGCTTTCAAAAA
>NW_016817848.1:898459-903086 GCF_001698545.2 Rhinopithecus bieti | reverse complement strand
CCATTTGTTTCCATTTCTGTGTTAACTGGGTCTAAACATTGTACAAAGATTTAAAACAAAACACCCCAGCAGGGCTTTCCCAAGAGGCTGGTGTGGGCTTCTGAACTCACTCGCAGATGGGTATTTTTTCTAGAGCCAATTTCCTGGCTTCTTCCACCTCTGACAGCCGCCTCTCCCTTTCTGCTCACTCACGTTCTTTCATTCTCAGTTTCCTCAGTTGAGAAGGGAGAGAGATGCACGCACATGATCCACTGGCCTGTGTGGGATTCCTTCTTCCCTTCCGGCATCTGAAGGCCGTGATTCAAAGGTTCCCTGACAACCTTCCCATAAATGAACCAAGTGATCCTCACAACTGGAGGGAGAGTTAACACCTTCCATGGAGGGACAAAGAAAAAGCACACTCTGGCCTGCTGGCAAGTCACCTGTTGTTTCCAGCTCATCTTCATCGTTCTGTATTCCTACTCTTTAGTAAATATGAACTATTAAAAGCTTCTATGAGATGCGCTATGTGTGCTTCTAGGGTCAGTCTTGTGCCTGACATAGCGAAAGCTCATTTTAGTTCAGTGTGGAAAACCAGACCTCACCAGCTCATCACAACTGGACGGAGCAGGGGATCGCTCCTCGTCTGACTCCTCCCATAGGGAGACCTGATTCTCCATCAGAAGCTGATGCCAGAACCCAGACAATCAGCCTCAGAGAGATCTGTCCAGGACATGCTGTCATTAGCCCTGCGGTTCACTGCTGCACATGTCCATGATTCAGGACTGGAACTCTTCTCATGGACTTTAAAGATCCTGGTTGAGAGAAAAGGCCAATCTGAGTGCTGGGTGCATCTACTGAATTGGAAATGATCAAATGGCTCTTTAGTCAGGGTGCCCTGAAAATAGGTGACAAACTGCAAACATCCTCTGGTGATGAGTGACTTTAACAAGGTTTGGTTCACAGAGAGTGAGGGCAGAAAAAGGAAATGGTTGAAAAGGTAGGTTTGCTGTGTTGCCCTCACACTACTTGATTCATGGCTCTGATTCTAAAAATCTCACTTGATACTTGATTTCATATGAAGGAGTGTAAAATGCCAAGAACTCTAGGAAACGGGGGCAAAAACACTTCAAAGAGAAAGTTCATGCACCTGTTTCTGAGCGCCCAGGGCACTCTTCAGCACATGCTGTCTGGAGTGGCCTGAAGCAAGGATGTGTTGTGAGGTGCAGAGGATGCAATGGGAGCAGGATCCTGTCCCCACCCTAAAGGAGCTCACAGTTTAATGCAAATGAGAAGCCAGTGAGGACCTCACTACTCCTGCTGTGCACTTGGGAACTGGAAACACAAAACCTGAGTCTGGAGGGAAGCTAAGGAAGCATTCTGCTCTGGGGTAGACATGAGTGCATGTGAAGCTTCTGATCTCCCATGAGAACAACGGGGACGTGGAGCAGAATCTAACACCCATGACTGAAAGCATCAAGTTGCTAACATGGCAGTAAAGAGACATGAGGCCAAGATGGTGAAGAAGGCAACCCAGGACGAAGGTCAACCTCACATTTGGGGCTCATTTCCCTGAGTTTCACCACTGAATTCCAGAAGGGACTAACTGAGATGCAAAGAAGCAGAGCAGCTTTTGCACCATGTGGAGGATTGGATGGAAAAAAAGCAGACTGAGGCTCTGTCAGTGAAGGTGATCCCTACTGAAGTCCACTGGTTTTGGATGGGACCCAGAAGAGTCACAAGCCAGGAATAGAGGTGGACAGGAAATACCCTGACCTTTATAGGGACTGAACCCTCACTAATAACCTCAATTGCTGACGGTATAGAGGGTGTCTAGGTGCGCTAGGATCCCTGACCATCCCCCAGAAATAGACGCCCATCTTTTCTGCAGCAAGATAACATGCTAGTAGGCCTCAATTCATTGCTAAATATTTTTTAACCAGTGTCTGACATTCAGCAAAAAAGACTAGTCATGTGGCAGGAAAAATGCAATGTCATATGACCAAAAGCCAAAAGGCTGTGAAAATGAATCCAGAGGTGATGCAAGCATTGAATTTAACAATGCCAGTACCTGGACCTCCTCTTCCCCCTAAAACATTACAATCAGGAATGTAGGAAGGGAAAGGAAATACGCAGATTAATTAAGCAGGAAGGACAAGCTCAATTTTGCACCCACTGAATTTGCCACAAATATTGTGGAAAATATTCTCAAGGCCATTGCAGTTGTCTGCTTTGGTTGGCACATGGTTCATACAACAGTATTTGTGTCAGTGAACATCTTACTCTTCCTCGGCCTTTCTTTGCCCAGAGATTTCGCAATGACTGTCGACCTTCTTCATCACCTTTTGGATTTCAGCTACCACTTTAGCTTCCGTAGATCTCCATGATGTAGAGAAACCTTTTAGGCCCATTTTAATTCCTGGAAAGGATAAAATCCTTTTATTGTGTGCATACAAGTGGACCTGAGCTCTTGGTTAGTGTGTAGAGAGGAGAAGGGGAGAAACCTGAGGGCCGGAAGCTGTTCTTTCCCTTAACAGGACAAACTCATTTCCACACTATGGGGACTCCGACAGATAGCATACCTTCCTGGCTACGGCTGTTGGACCTCCAGGCTTTCCCCTGTCAATCTGGTGGATCTGTCATTTATATTTCGTGACTTTAAGACAGACTTGAGAAAAGACATCCAGGAAACAATAATTGAACAAGGATGTGTGAATATACTTCACACAACTGAACTGTACATTTCAACAAGATTAAGATGGCAATTATCATGTAATACATGTTTTACCACAGGTTTAATCACAGTTTGAAAAGAAAGCAACTACCTTCAGTTCTCTGAATTCTAGAATTTGTAACATTTCACTCCCTGCTCCTTCCTGATCTTCTGCGGAGCGTCTACTCAGAACCTGCTCTACTCAGAGTCCACTTTCCCATCCCTGACACCAGCTTCACTGAGGCTGGTTGGAACCTAACGCAAAACATTCTCAGTAATGCCTGAATTCCCACAAAGAATTCCATATAGATAGCGTATGAGTTGAATCTTCTAAGACATGAAATATTTGTTCTCTTCTTGGCTAACATGCAATGCAAATCCTGTTGCAGATGTGCGTCATATACCTCCGAAATTCCTGATGTATTCAATGAAATAACATCTTTAAAGTTCTTTATAGAATGTTTTTTCTGATTTCTTCATATAGGATAGAAAAAAAAGAACATGTACTAGGAGTTCAGTAGAAGCAAAGAGTGATCTACAAAGATGAAAGAGCAGCAACCACGTGCGCCCCACAGTACCGCTAGATTTTATGGGGAAAGCAGCTGGCCCAGTTTGGAGCTAGTAGAAATGTCAAACACGTGAAGAATTGAGAAGCAAAGAAACATCGTGAGGCATGAACGTTTCATGGCACCCACGATGTCCCTGCTTGTAAGATAATGAGACAGAGGAGTAGATAACAAGGAGAAAGATGAGAAGGTGCAAAGTGGTTCAAGTCAAACAGCTCAACTGAACTTTCCTTAATGGAATATTTAAAAGTGGTACATTAAAAAACTTCCCCAATTCACATCAAAATTCTCTCTTCAGGACTAAGTTGGGTAGAGACTGTTCAATGTGCCTAGATATCTTCATAACTCATATATTTTCTGTTTTCTACATATCTTGAAGGGCAGTGCCAAATGATGTATAATTATCTAGGTTGTATAAATAAAACATACTTCCTCTTGCCTTGAGGAGAAAAAAGCATCGTGGTATTAGCACTTTTTTCTTGGATCATTGTTCAGAAGATGTTTAAGCCCCTAGACACCCACACTTTTACTGTCATGAACAGCAAGAGAAAACGTAGAGCTCAATTTACTCAATGAACAAAAATGCTCAAAAGCCAAATTATGGCACAATTTAGCAGCCACATTCTTACCCAGTACAGACTTTTGACATACTGATCCCTCTCCAGTGGCGACTGGGAACATGGACTTTAAATGATGCCATTCGAAATGACCACTGATTACCCCGCCCAGACACACTTTTCATTGATTCTTCAGAGGGCAGTTCCAAGAGATTCTCTGGGGCTTTCTCTGCATCATGAGAGGCAGTGCAGTTCTGCCCTTCACCTTCCTGCAGTTTGTCGCCTCTTTCTCACAATCTCAGAGGAACTTTGTCTCAGGCCAACTGTTTGTTCCTTGGGCTCTTTCATTTCCCCTAAAAATCATTTGCAGTCCTACCTATATTTCCATCTCCCTTTTCTCTGAGGAGAGGGTGCTCTTTAAGCATCAATCATCTGGCCCTTCTTGCAGTCTCATTTTTTGGCTGGCTCCCATGTTTATGCCTGTTAATGAGGTTCCATGTTTTCCTTCTCCTGTTAAGCTGTCTGTTGTTAGTACATTGCTGCAGTGAACCTTTAGAGAGGAGAGTGGAAGCTTTCCTTCCACCCATACAATAGAACTATAAAGCAGAAAAGTTTAGAAAGAATTTCTTATTTAAGTGCTGAAACTTTTTAAAAATTAAAAAAAAGTCTGCCATAATTTAAATGGCAGATTTTTCATAATTCTTATGCTAATAAATCGTTTTCCTGATTTTAAAAATAAAACCCAATGTTCATAATGAAGTCCAGAACCATAAATTGTTTTAAATAATTTCTTTTTTTTTTTTTTTTTTTTT
>NW_016817848.1:891524-896362 GCF_001698545.2 Rhinopithecus bieti | reverse complement strand
GCCATCTTGTCATTGACCAGGAATTCATCCCCTCTTGGGCACTCTTGTCACACCTGACAACTATCTGGTTGCAGGTTATCAGTAGTGGGCTCCTACCTAGATTAGGTCCAATGGGGCCAGTAAAAGCTTAGGTTCTGACAGTCCATGGCCATGAGCAAGGGTGAAAGTAGAAAATGCAATGAGGAAAATGTATCCAGGTCTTCAAAGGTGAAGTAGGGAAAGAGAGTTTAACTGATCTAAGAAAATGCAGCCAGGTAAAGGGGAAAAAATTCCAACAAAGATTCTCAACACATTTCCTCCTTCATAGCCTCAAAAGAAACAATAAATTCTTTGATTGGAGGCATTCATGTGGGGTGATTCTGCCTGCATGCAGTGGTTGCTATGCATCACTAGACTTCCAAATCCCTCCCTAAGAATCTGGTGCATGCCAGTCAGAACAAGTATTCTCATCTCCGTAAAGCGCCCTCTCCTGAGTGTAGTGGAGAGGTTTTATAATGCGAGGGTGAAAACTTTCAAAGTAGAAACCTGTCATTTCTTTATATTTGGACAATCATAAGCACTTTAAGACCCTTTCTGGTTTGGGTAAATCAAAGATCTGCACAAGACACATTTTACAAAACAAAGGACAATACAGTCCCCATTCACATCCTGGTCTTGTCGCTGCTGGTGACTCCTGCATTGCAAACATCCCAGCAGGGTGCAACCCTTTATTCTCTCATCCGAGGGGCTTCTTGGGCTCCCATACTCTGATTGGACACAGACTCCCTGGAGGCAGCTCCCAAGAGCAGAAGACACGGATGACTCAGAAGTTCTTAAAAAGTCATCAAACCAGATGACATAAAACTCAGATTACATTTCACTTTTGTTTTGTTTTGTTTGAGACAAAGGTCTCACTGTCTCCCGGGCTGGAGTGCAGCAGGGCGATCTTGGCCCACTGCAATCTCCACCTCCTGGGCCCAAGCGGTGCTCCCACCTCAGCCTCTCCACTAGCTGGGACTACAGGCAGCACCACCAGGTCCGCCGAAATGTTTTTTCTTTTCTTTTTTTTTTTTTTAATTTCTGGTAGAGACGGTTTCTCTATGATGCCCAAGTTGGTCTCAGACTCCCAGACTCAAGTGATCTGTCCCTCTCAGCTCCCCAAAAATGTTGGGATTACATGGGTGAGCTGTATAATTTCACGTTGTGTGACACAGCCCAAGGGAAAGGAAGAAACCCCGCTGGTCCAGCGTCTACTCACAAGGCTGGATTGATGGTTGGGAAACCCCAGCAGGAGAAGCGTTAAGAGCAGTCACCTCACTCGCAAGGCGTCCTCTCAGGGCGCCCTGAGGCGACCAGGACAGAGGTGGGGTGGCTTAGGGTTGGGGGAGGGAAGGGGAAAGGGATGGGGCGGGATCGAAGTTGGGGAATGGAGGGGAGGGGAGGGGAGGGAAGGGAAGGAGGAGCAGGAGAAAGGTGTCTGGGAAAGGATCCGGTTCAAACTAAGTCCTCAAGCATTGGTGGGAGGCTCAGCTACAGGTCGGGGGAAAGTCGATCAGCAGAGCAGCAGGAGGCGCGGGGTGGAAGAGCAGGAGGCTCAGGAGCAGCTGGAGGGAGACCAGGGCTCTGGTTTCGCCATCCCGTCTCCTGTCTGGGCGCTGCCTAAGCAACCCTGGGGCTTTATATTCCCTCTCCACCAATCCCCTGCCTTGGTACGTGGTGCCTCACAGTGGACATTTCAGGTGTGGGAATGTTCTTCCAACGCCCCCTTCCCCACATGAGCCCCACAACTGGCATCCCAAGGATAGGTCCTCTCTGGAATCTTTGCAGACCTTCTGATTTCTGGTCTTCCCCAACCCAGCTTCCTGTCCCTGCTTCTGGGCCGCTCCTTCCTGTCCCTGCTTCTGGGCCGCTCCTTCCTTCTTGAGCTCTCAGGGTTCTTCATGGTCAATCTTGGCTGCAAAACATGAAAAACAAATGATGGCAGATGGCAGGAAGAACCTCATAGACAAGCAGAGTGGGAGGCTCCACAGCCCTCTCTCAGCAATTCATATATTAAGCAAGAAAAACCAGTAGGATGTAGAAGGTCCCAATAGTAAACCATTTCCATCACATCCAGGTAGCCATCCATCCATCATCCTTGTATATTGGGAATAAATGTTGGAGATACATTCATTTTAAGCACACACGGTACATTTACAAAATTTAATCCTACTTATTTTGTTGATCAAGCAAATCTCAATCTATTTCAGAGGAATCAAATCACATAGCATGTTTCTGATCATACAACCGTGCTAGAAGTCAATGATAAAAAGCTTACCACAAATTCTCATATGCTTGGAAATTCGAAGTGCCCTTATAAGTAAGATCGAATATAAGAAATAATCCAAAATGAAACAAAACTGCCTTTGCACTCAATGATAAGATCATAATATGGCAATAAAATGTCTCCATCTGGCCTGGGAATTCTACTTTGTGACACAAGGTTGTGTGGTCTTAAATCGTCCCTAATCCACCTAGACATTTTAACATTTGAAACGGGGTAATGATGTCACTTATCTATGCCATCTTACTGCCTGTGAGCGTGGACTTTAAATTTTGAACCCTAATGAGGGGAAGAAAACCAAGCTGACTCTCATGACTGACCTCCCGGGGATGTCAATCAGCTTCATCAGCTTCTGTCATCAGCTTCTCTCCTGGGGGATTTGGCCGCAATACCCAGAGGACTTGGTAGCACCAGGAGTGATGGATGGGGAGTGTCAAGCAGGTGGGCAGGACCCAGGGGCCTGGTGACCAGGAGAGACACCCCAACTGGCCATCAGCTTTCCTGGCCTTGTCCTCAGCTAAATGTCCCAAAGGCCTTCTTCTGCCTGATCACACAGAGTGCGACCAAACTCACTCAGGCCTCTGGCAGCCTAAAATCACTGCTCTAAATCCCTTCATCATTTATGATGACATGAAGTTATTGTAAACAGGAAATATTCTAACACTGTTGTAAATGGAAAGCCAATGCCTTTACCATAAATAAAAAGAAACCCTAAGAAACAAGCAAAACAAAACAAAAACAGGGACAACAAAACAATGGAATTAAATTCTATTTGTGTGCTGTCACCTGCATAAAGAGCCCCAGATTTGAGTTGTCTCGGTTGTAAAAGGAAAGACCAAGTAAGGGGAGTTGAAGTCAGATTAGCCCAAAAGTGAAGGGGAGACCCGTGATGTCCATGAAGTGTTGCGGGGTCACCTTGATTATAGCCCAAGCAGAGAGAGGGAAGGGAAGGAGAAGCAAACGGTTTGGGCCCTCCGACAAGAAGTCACTCATGTAGCCCAGGAAACACCTTCTCAAAGCCAGAGTCAACCTCCCTTGCAGGTGGCCCCTTTTGGTCCCTTGGAGGCTTGACCAGGAGCCCTTGGCAGGACGAGGCACCTTGGTTGTGAGACCAGCTTTGCTGGTGACCAGCTGTGCAACCCTGGGCTGGATTCCTTCTGTACAACTGGAGAGCTAATGGCTGTGTGCAAAGACTGTCAGAAGACAGCAGGAAGTGGTTGAGCAGCTGTGTACCTGAGCATTGTAACCTCCCAGGGGCATCTTTCTTCCCAGAACTGGCACCCTGGGAGGCCCTTGGCCACTAAAGGCAGTGATGATGATAACAGCAGCCCGTCTTGTCACCACTGTGCTAAGCACAGCACTTTGCAGGTGTCATCTCCTGAGACCCTGAAGTACCATCACTGTCCTCTTGCACAGATGGGAATGTAGGTTCAGAGTGTTTGGGGGAGGGAATGTATCCAGGCAGAGAAACAGATCTGGGGGAACTTGATTCTTGGAGGGGACATTAGGAGAAGGGGAAGTTGGGGCTGGAGACTCCCCAGGATGATGGGGCCACAGAGATGCTTTGCCCAGGACCCAGCATTGCCCTGGTCAGCCCTGCTCAGATGAGGCCCAACCAGGTGGCTGTGTTCCCAGCCCAGCGCCTCCACCTGTGAGTGAGGGTCAGTCATTGCGGTGATGATGGCGATATAGAATGTTCCTCATAGCATTATTGTGAGGCAGAGAGCACCAGCCCACTCAGGCACAGGGCATGGTCCTGGGGACACATCTGTCTTTCTCTCTTGACCTCTAGATCTACTAAGCACCATGCAACACCGCCACTCTAAGCATACCCAGACAGGGTCCCCGGCCCAACCTTGTGCCCCTGTTCCCAGAGTCACCCAACCCTGGCCTCTCTCTGGCATCTCAGGGCCCAGGCACAGCCCTTCTGTAGGCCCTGGAAGGGGCACATCCCCAGCCTGAGTTTGAAACCTGGAAAATACCTTCTTCCAAGAGAGCTCAGAAGGGCCAGGTCATGCCTGGGTCTGTTCTCTCCACTGGCCCCAGGAGTGCCCTCCGCAGTGCCACCTCTGGTTGTACTGTGGGCTGGGGTCTGGGAGTGTGTGCATGTTTGGGTGTGTAAATCTGCATATAAGCGTCTGTACGTCTGAGTGCCTGTGTCTGTGATTATGTCTCTGTGTAGCTGTCTCTGGGTGGCCCTGTGTTTTTCTCTATCTTTATATGCATTTGGGTGTCCTTTCTTCCTGAATGAGTGTGTGTTGGCTGTGCAAATCTGTGTTTGTGTTTCTGATTGTGTAATGTGTGTGTCTCTGGCATGTGTGCCCCCTGTGGGAGTGTCTGTGTATGTCTGGCTTCTGTATCTTTGTATATGTGTTGAGGTGTGTGCATGTGAATTTGCTTCTCCTTTGGGTGTCCCTGATTGTGTGTTTGTGTGTTTATGTTTCTTGTAGTGTCTGTGTTCTATGTCTGATTCTCTGCCTGTAGGTCTGTGCCAGTGTGTGTGTGTGTGTGTGTGTGTGTGTGTGTGTGTGTCTGC
>NW_016817848.1:886638-890208 GCF_001698545.2 Rhinopithecus bieti | reverse complement strand
TTGGGGTTTTATCTGTTTATCTATATCTGTTGACACAGTTCCAGGGTTTTACGTCCCTTCTCCCCCGATTCTTCCCTGGGGGTGGGCTGTCCACATGTGCAGTGGTCTGCTAGCAGTTGGGCGGTGAGCATGCAGTGTGTTTACTGGAGTTGTGTGCATGCTCACTTGAGGCATTCTTCTCCTACCAGGTGAATGTCCCCAGAAGTTAAACTCCACCGTTTTGCCTCTTAGTGTGCATGCTTGAGCCCACTCTCCCAACTCCTGACATCTTATCGGGAAGCTGCTGATCACCAGTTTCAAGTTTTTTCTATTAGGAGACTGCCTTTCCCTGGTGCAGGCTGTGACCCATTATTAGATTAACAGTTTAACAATTGCCTGATAGTTGGTGACATTACTGGTGGGAGGGTGGGGGTTGAGCCCTCTCCTGCCCTGCTCATGCCTAACTAGACAATAGGAACTCACATACTTTTGACATGAGTTTAAATTAGTTCAACCTCTTTGGATAACAAATTGTGACAATCTATAAAGTTGGAAATGTACACCCTCTACAATCCAAGAGTTTCATCCCTGGGTATGTAATTGACAGAAATGCATGCATGGCTGGTTATAGTGGCTCATGGCTGTAATCTCAGAACTTTAGGAGGCTGAGGCAGGAGGACTGCTTGATCCCAGGAATCCAGAAACAGCCTGGGCAACATGGCAAAAATCTCACCTCCACAAAAAGATACAAAAATTAGTCAGACATAGTGGTGCGTGCCTGTAGTCTCAGCTACTCAAGAGGCTGAGCGGGGAGGAGCAATTGAACCTAGAAGTTCTAGGCTGCAAGGAGCTGTGATTGTGCCACTGCACCCCTGCTTGGGTGACACAGTAAGACCCTGTCTCAAAAACAAAAACAAAAACAAGAAAAAGAAGAAATGCATGCACATGGATGTCCAAGCCAGAAAAACAAACAAACCTGGAGACAATGGGAAATAATTTAAATGTCCATCAACAGTAGAATGTTGTAAATAAAATATACAATAATGTGTACATAAATTATAGAATATTTTGAAAGTAATTACATGGTTCTATTTCCTAAAGTTGGTGGATCCTACAACACAGGTGGTTGTTTCACCCTTCCTTCAAGAAGTCTTTCCAATTCCTCTGTCCCTTCCCTTGACCAGAAGTCAGAGGTGGACAAGCGCTTACAGATCAGGTACTCACCCCTCGGCTTCACAAACAAGGGGATGAGGTAAGGAGACACATGTCAGGGCTTCCCTTGACACCCTCCTCTTTGTCTGCGTAGGATGCCCTCTTCTTTTCCTTCTCAGTACCCGTCTGTCAACATCCTCTTCATCTTCTAAGGCCCTTCCTCTGGATCCTTAGAGATCACCCTGGTCCATCTATCTGTTGAGAAAACCGAAGTTCAGAGAGGTTGAAGGATGAGCTTAAGGCATACAGTCACTGAGAGGCAGCCTTGGCTCTCTGGAATCTGTGCTCTCTTTTATCAGCAACATCCAGGGCTAATTTATGTCTGTAGCCATAGCACACTTGAAGACGGTTACTTATAAACAGGAGGTGCTCAGTAAATGTCACCTCCTCCCTCTGGGTCTTTACTGAGTTTAAACAAGAGCTTTATAAAACTATGGCTACTTTGATGCTGCTAACATAGAAAATGACCGGCAGATGGCAGCATTTAGCTTTCCCAGCTCTCAATTTTGCAATTGCCGGTTTAAGGCAAGAAAAGTTGGTTTTTCTTTTCCATTCTCCAAACTCTGCTTGTTGTCAGTGCCTGCCAAATGCCCGCTGCTCCCATTGGAAGCCTCATCCTACCACCCACCTTGCTGAAAAAGCATCTTGAGCATCTGCAGAAGCTCGGGTTTAAGACCTGGTGGCAGGAGAGGGTACACGGACACCCAATGGGAATACGAACACTTTTTTTTTTTTGAGATGGAGTGTCAATCTGTCACCTAGGCTGGAGTAGAGTGGCGCAATCTTAGCTCACTGCAACCTCTGCCTCATGAGTTCAAGCGATTCTTCTGCCTCAGCCCCCTGTGTAGCTGAGATTACAAGCGCCAGCCACCATGCCTGGCTAATTTTTTGTATTTTTAGTAGAGATGAGGTTTCACCATGTTGGTCAGGCTGGTCTCGAGCTCCCCACCTCAGGTGATCCGCCCACCTTGGCCTCCCAAAGTGTTGGGATTACAGGCGTGAACGATCGTGCCCAGCCGAACATGAAAGCTTTTCCTCTCCACAGAGTCCAGTGAAATGCTGATTCCCACCACAGCCCTGGGATACCATGGGCTGCAAAGGCATCTTAGGGCTCTGCTTTTCAGCTGGGGAAACAGATTCCAAATGGCAAGGTGATGAGCTCAAATTCACAGCAAGTTCAGATTTTCTGACTTGCAACCCTGTGCACTTTCCTATGTTAGTTTTCTAAGGTGAAATCTACCCTGAAGGCATGTTCCACCTATATGTGTGGAAAGGAGGTCAGAAAGTTTTTTAAAAACCAAAATGCTACATGGTAAGTAATAAAGGAACAGCAGAGAAAAGAGTGTTGGGGCTCAGAGGAGCAGACTACACCATTTTCAGGGCTGGGGTGTGTGAGAAATTACGGAGTCAGGAAAGAGCTGTTGAAAATAGGGGAGCTCTCACCCTTAAAAACAGTCAAGATATGCACAAAATAAGGAGCAATGGTGGAAATTCTAGATCAGGATGGCAAATGTATGGCTTGGGGCTGCTACTCTCTTTCACCTTCCCCTGTCGCCCAGCCCCCATGCCCATGACAGACATCAGTAATCAATCATGGGATTCTTTCCCCTTGAGCTCAGGCCCTGACCAGAATCCACTGTGCACAGTGCACCAGGCTTCTTCTACCAACTCGTAGGAGATGGCACCAGAGGAAGCCTGTTGCTCCTCCTCACCCTGCCCTATTGCCTCCCTGGTGGCCACAATTTATCGTGCACTTACTGTGTGCCAGGAGTTGTGCTGAGCTCTTTATACACACCTTCCATTTAATTCACTTACCACATTCTCAGGAGTTAGGCATCCTTCTGGTTTTACACATAAGGAAAATGGCACAGAGGTGTTAAAAGCCTCATAGTGGCAGAGCCAGGATTCCAATCCAAGCCCACCTGTCTCCCAAGCCCAGCCTGGGAAACTGCTAGATAGGTGGGATAAGCCAGTATGGACGAAGACCTGTGGTTTGGGCCTTGTTTAGACCTGAAGATCAAGACTAACTAGGCTGCAGTGGAGCCTGAGGTCCAGTGAACGGGACACTAAAGATGCTTTTGTTTGTTCATTCATTTCTCAACACATGTTTATTAAGTCCCTGCTACATGCCAGACACCTTGTAGATCCTGGGGGGATAGTGGTCAAACAAGAGAGACAGAACACCGCACCCTCAATCAGGGGAGACTCACAAATAAGCCAGTCAAATGTATGATATGTCAGGTGATGTATGTGCTAAGGGGAAAAATGAAGGCTGGGGAGTGGTGGAGAGTCACATAGAGCTATATGCGGACTCAGGCCTAGGAGATAAGGGAAGGGATGACTCAGGGGCCTGAGCTTCTTGGAGTGACTGATGTATAT
>NW_016817848.1:856687-885293 GCF_001698545.2 Rhinopithecus bieti | reverse complement strand
AGTCAGCTCCTGGGTGGGGCCGCAAGATCAGACGAGCCAGTTTCTCCATCTGGGTGGTGCCAGCTGATCCATCAAGTGCAGGGTCTGCAAAATATCTCAAACGCTGATCTCAGGAGCAGTTTAGGGAGAGTCAGAATCTTGTAGCCTCCAGCTGCATGACTCCTAAACCATAATTTCTAATCCTGTGGCTAATGTTAGTCTAGTCCCCAGAGAAGAAGGAGGTCTGCTTTGGGAAAGGGCTGTTACCATCTTTATTTAAACTAAAACTACAAACTAAGTTTCTCCCGAAGTTAGTTCAGCCTATGCCCAGGAATGAACAAAGACAGCTTGGAGGTTAGAAGCAAGATGCAGTCGGTTGAGTTAGCTTTCTTTCACTGTCTCAGTCCTAATTTTGCAAAGGTGAAGGCGATTTCAAAATGACTATCCATGAGTTTGTAAAATAACCCAGGATGCCTGTTGTTCATAGCACATAGCCTACTGTGTGTCTAAGCTGATAATCAGCTAGATTTTAGGGACAGAAAAAGCCGAAAGAAAATGGCCTTGTCCTGCTAGAGAGTCTTCAAGTCTCCCTTTGGGTGCATGAGCAATATGGAAGGGAATGGAGAAGGAAGAGAAAGAAAAGTCACCTTGCATAATTGGGACAGGGTTGGGAACTCTTGTGGCCAATTCTTTCATGCTGCCTAGCCCCACCTGCCCCGGAGACTTCTGCTGCTTAACGGAGGCTTTCTTGTGGCTGCCCTGGAACAATGAATGGGCCTGCCTTGGATAATTTTCCCTCCAGGCACTCTCTACCTGGGGTCTGTGAACACCCTAGTAGTATCCACCGTGAATTGTGTGAATAATTACACATACGTGCACACGCATGAATATATGGACCCATGTATATGTGTTCACAGCATTCTTCAAATGCCCCATAATATCTATGCCAGTTACAACTTATGACTTCTTAACTCCATATTTACCCACTAATACCTGCTCTGTGACAATGGACAGGATTCCCATGAGCATTTCTCCTCTATGGTGAGCTTAACGTGATGCTTTCTCCTTGGAGAAAGTGCTGAGGGTGCTGAGAGAACAGTGCAGGTGAAAGGAGCTTCTCTTCCTGGGTCTGGCTGCTGTGAGGAGATCCAGTGGTGCTCTGCTCCAGCCATGTGCCCAGAAGATCCCAGGCAACTAGTCTTGGCCTGGTATGGTGATCACCCACTTAGTATCTTCCCAACACAGGCACCATGCAATCCATGCCTTCTGTCCATACTGGAGACCCAATCATTCTACATGCTCATACACTCAACCCAGCAGTGTGGACATGGGCTGTGGAGGTTTGTTTCCTGCTTGTCCAATAATTGCAACCAGCTCTAGACCATGCAACCCAGCAAATCTCTCTGCCATGTAGGGGGATGCAATGATACCTTCTCCAACAATATCTGATCTCCAGCCTGGGGAGGAGGCCCCCATCCTAGATTGTCCTTCTTGGATACTCTTCCCCACTTGTAGGGAGAGTAGCCCTATAAGGTTCTCTTTACATCATATAGTTGCTCATTTATCATAGCTGAATAATTCTTTATATTAAACTTCCACTGCATAAACCACTTGTGGTTTCTATCTCTTGATTGGAACCAGGCTGATACAGTACTTGTGGCCCCCAAAATATTAAGATCCACCATACCTAGTCCCAGGTAAAACAAAAATATAAAACTCTCAGCTCATTGCCTAGTACATAGAACACAATCCATCTAAGTAACTGTTGCTACCATGTGTTGGAGATGGAGGTCAGTTGCCGCATAGGGTCGGCAGCTCTGCAGAATCGCCTTAGATGTTCCATCTTGCCTGTTTAGCTTGAGATGCATTCTTTCTGGTATAGCAGTAAAATAACAAGTAGCTAAAGCTATCACTTATGGAGCACACACTTCATCTCAAGCAGTGGGCCATGAGTTTTGTACGCACTATTTGCCGTTTCGCAGTTGGAAAAAGGTGAGGATTAATGAAGTTGGAAACTTGCCCAAGTTTTCACAGTTGACCCTGGAAGAGCTGGAATTTGAACCCAGGTGTATCCAATTCCAAAAACCAAAGTCTTCACTACCACAATATATTTCTTCATAGCATTTATTACTGGGTCAAGCTCTGTGCTAAATGGTTCACAGTGGTTACATAATGTGTTTCCTGTCACAGCTGTGTTTATAAGCAGCGTTTTGTTCCTGTTTTATAGATAAATAGACTAAATGTCTCATCCAAGGCCTCTCAATTAGTGAGAGGTGTAGGCAGGATTTGAAACTGGTCCCCTGACTCCACAGCCCACACTGCTAATGTCTAGTATACTGCTTCCCTGGCTCACATAATAGAAGTGAACTTTGGGGTGTGAATGTACCTACCCCTGGGGACTGTGATGGGTGAAACAATGGAAAGCACATGGCATTTGACATGCAGTTGCTGCTGCTCCAAACAATGCCATTCACATGTGTTAATAAAGGATACAGAGCTGGTGAGGAGAAGGGTATAGGTATAGGACCAGGTGTGCCATGTCATCACCCTAACATACCTAACCCTAACCCCAACCCTAACCCTCAGGGGCAGTAATGGCCTACAGGCACCTGCATTAGGCTGGTTTGGAGGATCCATGTTCATCACCAACCCTCCCCGAGGGGTTCCCTGACACTCAACATCTGGATCTGCCCATGGCAGATTGAGCCACTACAGCGTCTTGCCTATACCCCAGGCTCTGATTCCACCTCACCAACTGTGCCAACCCAAGTGATTAGTCCTCTTGTGTGGGCTCATGGTTGTTCACTCATTTGGCTCTAAGACCCTAGCTGCTGATGGGGAGAGGGATATACAACACATTATGAGATCCAGAATATTTGCAGGTTGCTAAGAAAAGGCACAACTATTCCACATACTGAGGACCAAAGAGCATATTCTCCTCTAGGTCTTCATAGAGAGGCTTCATAGAGAAGCCACATCCTCAACAATATCCCTGCAACAGATAGGAATCAGTGTTCAAAACCATACTTTGCATAATGTGTATCATGCCCCTCAACCAAAGCACAAAGCATTAAAAGTCATTCTTCAAGGAGTCAGTGGGAAGCAGTCAAGCTCACAAGTCCATGACTCTGGCTAAATTGGGAATAGATTTAAGAATATTTGTCTAGAGGATCAAATACATGTACTCTGCAGGCACTTATCCACAAGTAGCACTTCTCTTAGCCAAGCTTTTGAAAAGTATAGTGTGGCTCTGAGGTTGAGATTCTACTTGAAATGCTGGAACTTTCCATTGCCAGTGAAGAGATGAGCCATATATCTTAATAACAAACTGAACTGGGGCTTGGAATAGATCCTGTTATGAAAACTCATGCACCAGACAGAACATTCCTCTCTTTCCCTGCCGCTGCCAAGTTGTGTGGAGGCAGAGGCTTGAGATTGGGCTTCACCTATAACCCACCATCATAGCCCAGGAAGACATTGCTGCTGGAGGTGTCATGGACGTTAATACTACTTTACAGGAGGTGCTGAAGACCGCCCTCATCCATGATGGCCTAGCATATGGAATTCACAAAGTGCCAAAGCCTTAGACAAGCGCCAAGCCCACCTTTGTGTGCTTGTATCCAACTGTGATAAGCCTATGTATGTCAAGTTAGTGGAGGCCCTTTGTGCTGAACACCAAATCAACCTAATCAAGGGTGACGACAACAAGAAACTAGGGGAATGGGAAGGCCCCTGTACAATTGACAGAGAGGGGAAACCCTGTAAAGTGGTTGGTTGCAGTTGTGTAGTAGTTAAGGACTATGGAAGGAGTCTCAGGCTGAGGATGTCATCAAAGAGTACTTCAAATGCAAGAAATGAAGAAATAAATCTTTGACTCACACATGGAAAGAAAAGAAAAAGTGAAAGAAAGAAAAAGAAAGAAAGAAAGAAAGAAAGAAAGAAGAAGAAGAAAGAAAAGAAAGAAAGAAAGAAAGAAGAAATAAAAGGAAAGAAAGAAATGAAAGAAAGAAATGAAAGAAATGTTTCTGAAGAGGATAACCACATCCCCTCCAAAGTGCATCAAGGGAGTCCCTGCAGGCAGAGCCAAGATTTCCTCTTCAGGAGGAAATGTGAGAGTTCCCTAACAAAGGCAATAATTGGGTATCGATTTCCCCCACAATTCCACATCAATAAAATGCAATGGCAATACAATGTAGCCCAGAAAAAATGTAAAGCAGGCACACAACCATATATCCTGTTTGACTACACATATACATATGCATGTACACACACACACCTGCGGCACATCTAATTGTGAGCAATAAGCCCTATTAAAACTGGTTGTGAATTGTACACCCAAAGTAACTAAATAAGATGATTTATTGTTTATTATTATTTCCTATTAATCTCCCTAAAGTTGGAGGATTTCCATTAAAATGATTATTTCAGATCCAGATGTGGTAGCCCTTGTTTCTGGAGGTCATTAGATGGCAGTATTCATTGTCTACTAAAACTACTCCTAGTCCATGATAACCACATCAGGTTATTTGCATCTGAGAGAATGCTTGACCTTCTGTGCTCCATTCCAGAGCAGGGTGGCAGGGCCCTACCATATGCAACAACCTGCAGGGCACAGACACTGATCCTTTGGAGCTGATGCTGGTCAGTGGCCTGCATTGTGCCTAACAGTTGTGTGGGTCAGTAGGAAAGCAAACTAATGGGCTATCTCAATGTGGTTTCAAGTTAAAAATAAAAGGATCCAGGACACATTTTGTTTTACCCAACTGGAAATTACAAGCAAGATAGTTCATATTTTTAGCTTATATATTGTGTCAAAGGCTGGAAGAGGATCAACAAAAGTCACAAACCATTTAATATGATATTTGGCAGGTGTTGTCACAAGATCATGTAAATTATAGCAGATGACTGTGTTCCCAGCCTGTGAGCTGTGCATGTAGGTCAGGCTTGCAAATTATTAAGCAAAGCCATGCAAATGGACATTGCTTGCACATGCTAGAATAGGACTAACTTGTTCTGGTTTGGCAGAGATTTCTCTTATTTTAGTACTTGTCTTAATCCATTAAGTGTTGCTACAGAAGCATACCTGAGGCTGGGGAATTTATAAAGAAAAGAGGTTTATTTGGCTCACAGTTCTGCAGGCTGGGAAGTTCAAAAAGTATGGTGTCAGCATCTGCTCAGATTCTGGTGGGGGCTTTTTGTGCTATGTCATAACATGGTGGAAAAGTTCAATGGTGAGTGGACATGTGGGAAGAGACAAAACCCAAGGGGAATCCTGGCTTTACAACAACCCACTCCTGCAGAAACATTCCCACGAGAACGAAATCCAATCTCATGAGAGAGCTGGAGTTCAACAAGTCATTCATGAGGGATCTGCCCCCATGACCCAAACACCTCCCACCAGGCACACCTCCCGACACTGCCACATTGGGGATCAAAGTTCAACATGAGTTTTGGTGGGAACAAACTCAAACCATAGTAGTACTGACTGTCCCATGTCCTGTGAAATGCCTCAGTCCCTGGCAAGCCAGGAAGGTTGGTCACCCTTGCTGGAGGCCTTCCTCCCAGGTGGTTACTGCTAGCTGTGTATTCACATTTGGGGGTGAAGCACAAAACACTGACTGCAATCTCTGCGGGGGAGCAGGGCTTGTTGACTGATGGAGCTCACCACAGAGTGTCTGAGCATCAGGCCAGCTCTTCACTGAGGGAACCAGCACACATCAGCCACTGGAGGCCCTTTGTCTGGGACGTTCCTTTTCTCCACAAATGAAACTTCCGGATCCTGGCCTGTAGATTGTAAATTAGGTTGCTCACTCTCTGGGGACTGGGGTCCCATCATTCAATATGTAGATCGTGGCTTAATCCTTATGTTTAAACTTGACCTTACTGTTGTGGGAAGTCAGGGATCCTGAACAGAGGGACTGGCTGGAACCGTGACAGAGGAACATAAATTGGGAAGATTTCATGGACATTTATCAGTTCCCAAATAATACTCTTATAATTTCTTAGGCCTGTCTTACTTTAATCTCTTAATCCTGTTATCTTCATAAGCTGAGGATGTACATCACCTCAGGACCACTATTGTGTTAACAGTACAAATTGATTGTAAAACGTGTGTTTGAACAATATGAAACCTTGAAAAAGAACAGAATAACAGCAATTTTAGGGAACAAGGGAAGACAACCATAAGGTCTAATTGCCTGTGGGGTTGGGCAAAAAGAGCCATATTTTCTTCTTGCAGAGAGCCTATAAACAGACGTGCAAGTAGGGAAGATATCGCTAAATTATTTTCCTAGCAAAGAATATTGATATTAATAGTCTGGGAAAATAATTGCATTCCTGGGGGGAGGTCTATAAACGGCTGCTCTGGGAATGTCTGTCCTATGCAGTTGAGATAAGGACTGAGATATGCCCTGGTCTCCTGCCATACCCTCAGGCTTACCAGGATTGGGAAACTCCAGCCTGGTAAATTTTTGGTCAGACTGGTTCTCTGCTCTCAAACTCCATTTTCTGTTAAGATGTTTATCAAGACAATGCATGCACTGCTGAATATAGACCCTTATCAAGAGTTTCTGATTTTGCTCTGGTCCTGTTTCCTCAGAAGCACGTGATCTGTGTTCTCCTGTTTGCCCTTTGACGCATGTGACCTTTGTGACCTACTCCCTGTTCTTACACACCCTCCCCTTTTGAAATCCTTAATAAAAACCTGCTGGTTTTGCAGCTCAGGTGGGCATCACTGTCCTACCAATATGTGATGTCACCCCCGGCAGTCCAGCTGTAAAATTCCAATCTTTGTACTCTTTCTCTTTATTTCTCAGCCGGCTGACACTTATGGAAAATAGAAAGAACCTATGTTGAAATATTGGGGGCAGGTTCCTCTGATACCTTACCTCCTCCTCTCAAATCTGTGTGGCTCAGACCTCCCATTCTACAGTTTCTTCAGTTCAATTTATATGACAAATAACTCTCCTTTCTCCCCTGGGTGGAGGGGACCCCTGGCTGAAGACAGTAGAGAAACTGGCCTAGGGTTTCCACTTATGCCCCTGTTTTCCTATTTACAGCCTCACACTGTACCTCACCTCTTCAAGTGTGGATCCTTTCTGAGACTCTGGGAGTGGAGCAGGGAGAATCTTTTGGATTCTTCTTATTTTCTCCCTCTGGGGCACCCAAGTCATAACATGCACCATTCTGCCAAATTACCAGTCCTTTGTATGTTATCTCCAAATTACGTGTCGAAATTCTTGGTTGCTGTTTTCTCCTCTCTTGTTCCTATTGTCCTTGAAGGATTTTACCTGTGCTCTTCCTCTACTGCCATTTTATTAGGATTTGGGGAGGGAGAGGAAATAAACTTGTGTTGCAAACCAACCATGTTTCATTGGACATCCATTTCTCTAGCAGTCTCTCTTTTGGTAACACCCAGTGGGTGGATATTGGCACTTCTGGAACTATCTTCCATTTCTATTATCTTTTCTACTTTCTATTTATTTATCCCAGTCTGCTGTTTTCAGGGAGGATTCCAATCTTTTAGTTCACTAATTAGCTCTTCAGCTGCATACATTGCACTACATAGCTCATCCACTCAGGTGGTTTTGTTTAAACTACGAATATATTTTTTGGTTTTTATTCCCATGATCAGTAATACAAAATGAACACATTGTTCATCTCTAACATCCCCAATTGATTCTTTTCCATCCTTTATTATTTGAGAATAAGAAATTATTCTCGTTATACTTACTTCAAAGCACGTTACTGGTTGTCTATTTGTTCTGTTTAATCTTCAGATCTGGAGCCAGACAGCTGAGGTTAGTCTGTGGCTTCTCATGTTAAGCTATGTGACTTTGGACGAAGTTACTTAATCACTTGACACTTTAGTCTCTTCATTTGTAAAATGACAATAAAAATAGTCCTACCTTAAACTCTTATAAGGTAGGACTCTTATAAGGTATTCATGTGTCTATTGCAAACATAAAATAGTTCCACTTTCTGTTTGCAATAGTACCTGACGTATAAATGCTCAGTAAATATTAGCTATGGTTATTATGTTTCCTCAGGTGGAAGTCTCCCTTTCATGGTGGTGCTTCTCAAATTATGTTTTTTGGCAGTGAACTCATCTTTGCTCATGAGATTTCTGCAAGAAATCTGCTGGCTTAACTTGCTGTGAGAAAGGGCTGGAAATCACTGGATGAGCTTGTGCTCCATGTTGCTTTCAAGGAGAGTGCAGAACAGGCAGAGGCACCATCAGGTGCCTCTGTGCTCTCACAGCTGGTCTTTGGGGTGTGGCTGCTACTTAACTCTTCCCCAGCTTGTCATGGATGGTCTTGTTGTAATAGTAGATTGAGTTTTATGTTGTCTTTGTAGATGTTAATATTTCATATCGAGTTATAAAATGTAATCTTTCTTAGTGTGCACATCTAGAACTTGTGGACTTCACTGGGATAAAATATATCAGACAAGCTAAGATGTAATCAGATACAGTGGGATGCATAAGACATCTCATTTCACACAAAAGCATGCTTCTATTTGCAGTACTCCTCTAGTTCTGCCTTACTACACAGGAGCTCTAGCAAAATACATTTATGGAAATTGCTCAAAAGAGATGTATTTATATGTCTGTGTTATAAGTGTATATATTGCACTATTAAGTATATTCTCTGCAGGAGAGAACTTCCGTTTTAAATAGGCATGGATGTGAACAGCCTTACAAGCTTACAACTCTATACATATGATAGGGGAGTGAGTTTTCCATAGACTAGTTTCTGGATCCATACTTGTTTCTCCTCCACTGCTGACATATTTCTGAAAACAAGTGCTGGGGAAATGTTTATTATTTAGATATCATCTCTGACCCTGCTGGCTGAATCAGAACAATATTCCTGGAAGCCATTCCTGTGCTGGAAGACTAGCAGTAATGCAACCACACATAGAAGTGACCATAAACTACATAAAGCTGTCTCATCGCTAGCCAGAGCCTAAAAATGTCTATGACCACTCCAACATGAGGGGCGTGAGGAGCGATGAGATGGAGTGGAAATCAGAGTGGAAAGAGCCAGCCATCTTAACTATAGTCAAGTGGTGCATGAGGACTTTTCAGTAATGAAAGACCATATGAGACCATGATGGTCAGGCAGGGGCACAGAACAGGCAGGCAGCAGGGGCAGGAAGGGCTAGCCCCTCTTCCCTGGCTAGCAGGGGGGTTCTGTCCCCTCCTCACTGTGTGCTTCCCGCCTTCAGGCTGGCACAAGGTAGGTACTTGGGAAATACTGGCGAAAGTTGGAACAAGTGAATGAATGAAGGAATGAAGTCTATGTGGTCGAGGAGGTTGGGTGGCACAGGCTCAGGCCATATTTTGGAGCGGTTGAGACCTCTTGAAATCTAATGTCTGCCCCCACTTGACTGTTTCACACAATTCCTTAAATTGTGACTATAGCAAAAAAAAAAAAGAGATGACCATTCCTGAGGTGATGATTTCCCTTAATAGCCCCTTGAGATATGACCCCGAAGGCTCAGCCGGAGCTGCAGGGAGATGCCAACCACACTGTTCACTGCCTGTCTGTAGGCTCAGAGCAGGGTGTTGGCAGAGAAGGAACCTCCCAGCCCAGGAGTCAGACTTTCCACTGGGAGCAGCCTGGGAAGCTTGCAGTCAGCTGAAAGTTCTCTCCCAACACAGTGTATGTGGCAGATGCGTTCCCTAACTCCCCAAGGTGACTTCGGAGCAGCTCATCTGGCTTCTGTCCTGGGTAGGCAGCTGGAGGCAGAACCCCACCTGTTAGCCAGGGAAGAGCTGCTAGCCCTTCCTGCCCCTGCTGCCTGCCTGTCCTATGCCCCTGCCCAAGCACAGCTTTGCCTGGAGAGCCTAAGCCCCGGGGGGCTTTGTACGTGTGGTTCTAAAAGTGTCTGGAGCCCACTGCCCCAGAGAAAGAGACAGTTAGACACCATAAGAAGCTCCTCTTCCCAAGTCTTCATTTCTGCTTTGACAGATACTCACACTCCAGAAGGCTTGTCGGAGGCATGCCAGCCACATTCAGTCCTTCCCTTTGCTCCGGTCCCTTTGTCGTACCTTGCCATCTTTCCTATTTATTCATGGAAACACCTCTGGAAGCCTCCAGGAGAAGACTCACGCTAGGCTAGGTGGATGCTGGGCAGCTGCAGTGGGTAGAAATGAGGCAAACCCAGAGGATTCCTACCCCAGGCTCCTGGATGTCCTGCCGAGGGGAGAGCCAGAGTGTGTTGGAAATACCAGACTTATTTGTGCTCATACACACTATGCTTCAGTGGCCCTGCTCACCATGTACAGAGCTCAGGAAAGACTTCACATTCATTCCTGAGCCAAAAGGCATTGGGGAACAAGTCTGATGGTATGGTCCCAAGTCACATCGTCACATGCCACTAACCACAGGAAGTGTCTCCTGCCTCACCCAAAGCCTTTGCTTGTCCAGCCCCCTACAGGTAGGGTTGCCAGGTAAAATGAAAAGCATTTTGGAATCTGTGGAATGTGAACTTCATATAAACATTGAATAAATTTTTGGAATAAGTGTGTCCCAAATATTGCATACAACACACTGAATAAATTACCTATGTATCTGATATTCAAATTAACTGGGTGCCCTATATTTTTCTTCTTCTTTTTTTTTTTTTTGGAGACAGAATCTTGCTCTGTCGCCCGAGCTGGAGTGCAGTGGCACCATCACAGCTCGTTGCAGCCGCCGTCTCCCAGGTTCAAGCGATTCTCCTTGCCTCCGCTTCCCAAGTAGCTGGGATTACAGGCATCTGCTACCATGCCCCGCTAATTTTTTTTCTATTTTTAGTAGAGACGGAGTTTCACTCTGTTGGCCAGGCTGGTCTCAAACTCCTGACCTCGTGATCCACCTGCCTAGGCCTCCCACAGTGCTGGGGTACAGGCGTGAGCTACCATGCCTGGCCTATATTTTTATTTTCTAAACCCAGCAACCCTACCATTACTAAGCCATCACCGGGGCAGATAATTGAGGAATAACTAATAGCTATTGTCCATGACTCATTCTTTGGTTCTGTAGGCTTCTAACTAAGAAAAAAAAAATCTTACCTGGACTATTACATAATTACAGCTGTTCAGGGAAGTCCCCCAGCATCTACTCCTGCAGATCTCAGGCACATCTTTGGTGTATCAGCCAGAATGATCTTTCTATGAGAAAAATACGACAAGGTCAGGCCCAAATTCAAGTATTCCTTTACAGTTTCCTGTGTCTCTCATGAAAAACAAAAAGAAAACCTTACTGTGTTCACAAAGGCTTTGTCCCTGGAGCCCTCCATAACCCTCCTGCCTCACCATGGTTCATTGTAGGCTTCATGGCAGAAGAGAGAGAGTGAACCAGAGAAGGTCAGTGTGCGTTCACATGCCAGGTCCAAGATGGGAGGAGGGAAGGAGTGCCCCGCTCAGTCCCTTCTACTCCCCCCTTAGCTGAGCTCCTGTGGTGGAGCTAAGAAATGAGATGGAAAAAATATAAATGTCATAAAAGGACAGATCAAATTTCCGTCCTTCATAAATGTAACTATTTGTCTATAAAATATAAAAGAATCATTGGCTGGGCAAGGTGACTTATGCCTATAATTCCCACACTTGGGGAGGCCGAGGTGGGAGGATCACTTAAGGTCAGGAGTTCAAGACAAGCCAGGCCAACATGGTGAAACCCTGTCTCTGCTAAAAATACAAAAATTAGCCAGGCATGGTGGCACACGCCTGTAATCCCAGCGACTTGGGAGGCTGAGGCAGGAGAATCACTTGAACCTGAGAAGCAGAGGTTGCAGTGAGCCAAGATTGTGCCACTGCACTCCAGCCTGGGCAACAAAGAGAGACTCTGTCTCAAAAATAAAAACAAACAAACAAAAAAGAATCAATTTATCTTAGAAGTATTAATATTAGGAAAAAAAATGAGAATCCAAAAAGATGGTTGGGTATAAGATGAATAAAACTAAATCAAGAGTTTTCTCATAAACGAGCAATAATTAATTTAAAATATGATAAAATAGTAACAATAGCAAATAAAAGCATAAAGAAAGTAAAAATAATCCTAACAAGAAATAAGAAGACATCAATTTTCATTGGCTTGGCGTATTTACTTATAAAGTTGGGAATACACACGGTCCTGGACTTATGGTGGTTTGACTTATAATTTATGGACTTATGGACTTTACATTGGTCCAAAAGTAATGTGAATTCAGGAGAAGCCACACTTCAAGTACACATACAACCATTCATTCACTTCCCGTATAGTAGTCAATAAATTCCATGAGATAGTCAGTACCCTGTTATAAAATAGAGCTTGTGTTAGATAATTTTGCCCAACTGCAGGCTCACATAGGGTTCTGGACATGGTTAAAGTAGTCTAGGCTCAGCTATGATGTTTGGTAGGTTAGATGTATTAAATGCATTTTCCATTTAAGATATCATTTTGCAATGTGTTTATCAGGACCTAATCACCTTATAAGTCGAGGAACATTTGTACATGCTTCTCCTTGGTTTTCTCTTAATTTAGGGGAAGGCTCAATACTTTCTTTTTTTTTTTTTTTTTTTTTTTTTTGAGATAGAGTCTCGCTCTGTCGCCCAGGCTGGAGTGCAGTGGCCGGATCTCAGCTCACTGCAAGCTCCGCCTCCCGGGTTTACGCCATTTTCTCGCCTCAGCCTCCCAAGTAGCTGGGACTACAGGCGCCCGCCATCTCGCCCAGCTAATTTTTTGTATTTTTTTAGTAGAGACGGGGTTTCACCGTGTTAGCCAGGATGGTCTCGATCTCCTGACCTCGTGATCCGCCCGTCTCGGCCTCCCAAAGTGCTGGGATTACAGGCTTGAGCCACCGCGCCTGGCCAGGCTCAATAATTTCTGTGCTGGGTCCCAAGCACATGTGGAATGGTGACCGGATTAAAAATTATCATTCAGCAAAGAATCATAAATTGTTCCCCTATTTCTCATCTGATTTTGTGGGTTTTGACCCAGAGCTTCTCTCTGCCCAAGAAAAGCAGTAAATCCATGAGAGAGAGCGTTCTCAGATGTGAGGGTGGGAGGAGTGGGAGCCTTTCTGGAGGTGGGACACATATGTGGCTGCCTCCTCAAGCAATTGGGGATATTGTCACATTCCTGCACAGCCCTGGGTCATGGGATAGTGGTCCCATTCCAAGCCGACATGAGACTAGGATGGCTCACTGAGGCCTGGGACTGAGCCCTGAGTGCCACCATCACTGCTGGGCTGCAGAAATCATTCAGGTGGCTGCATGGAGGATAGAAAGTATGGTATTCCCACCAACAAATGGACCATGTGGATTCATGATGCCCATATGTTCTTCTGAATGGTGTCTGTAGCTCCCCATCCCCCTGCAGCATCATAGAGAGGAGAGCAGGTCGCCCCTCCCATCAAACAAAGAAAGCACAGCCTGAGATTGAAATTTCCAATCTTGAGGAAAGTGGGGGCTCAGAACCAGAGTTCATTTGATTTACAAAAATATAGAAATGTGATGTTTCTTGGAACCAAAGCTATGGAAACTCATGTGAACACATTCATGATTTATTATGCTTCAATCATCTTTATTCAGCTCAGGAGTGGGGTGGCTGGGAGCATGAGCTTCAGGTGCAGGAAAATGGGTTTGGGTCCAGCCTCTGCCACTTGCTCTCTGCAATAATACTCAAAACATTTAACTCCTCCAAGCTTCAGTGTCCTTATAGAAAATGGAGTAAACAATACTGGTCCCGTGACATTGTGTGAAGATTGAATACTACCTAATAAGCTGTATTAGAACTGCTTCTCAAGGTGTGTGGCACGTGGTATGTGCTCGGTCAATAGCCTCTGTGTGTAGTAACAGCTCTGGTAGTAATTTTGCTAGCTGGAGAGATGGTAATAATTGTGACAGCAACAAATATTTTATCCCCATTTCACAGATGAAGACATAGACTCAGGGAGAATAAATATCCCCAAGAGTCACTGGGTACCCTGCCTACCCCAAGACACATCCTAAGACCTGGCACACATTAATTTTAATGATTATCTGGGTGAATGGATTAATAAAAGGGGAAAGTGGAGCCGGTGGTATGGGGGGTGATGTGAATGCCCACCGAGGTCTGAAGTGGGCTGCAGAGTCGTTCATCAGCGGAAAGTTACTTGGATCATGTCTGCAGTGGGGGGCTCTACCCTAGAGGCCTAGCCCCGCTGTCTTCAGGTCAGAGGGCTGAGTTGGCATCCAAAGACTCAAAGGAGTAAATTGTACATGTCAGTCATGGGGTAGGCTTGGACACCACTGTTCTGGGGCACCACTGGGCCCTCTGACCACCTGGAGAGCCTGACCAGGCCTGCCACAGAGACCTCAGAGTGCCAGAGAATCTCCACTGCGGCCTTGGCTCCACATAGGGTTTCCCTGAAGTCCACCTCTTTCTGCCATTGTGCTTGGCCAGGACTGCACATCCTGATGGCACTGGGCAGGCAGTGGGCTGCAGAGGGAGAGCAGAGGGGACCAGGAGGCAGGCACTCTGTGTGACTTCAGAGGGTCCTTCTACCCCAAAACCTCACTGCTGCCATCTGTAAGTGAAGGAACTGGACCAGATGGGGAATAAGGAGGGCTCCATCTCATGCCGAAGGCCAAGGCTAGGAGTGGCTGCCTGGGGTGCAGTGCTGGGAGGGTTTGCAAGGGGAGCATCAAGGCTGGCCAGTGATTTGGGGGAACAGTCAGGGCCCATCAGGGGAATGAAGTGGTTAAGGATGCCTTCAGCCCTAATAGCCACAAGTGAATTCTGTTGAAAGGGAGTTCCAGCATCTCACAGACCAAGAGGATCCTGGGGATGGAAACCAAAGGCCAGACAGGATCCTCCCTGTCCCGTGGCATAAATGCCTCTCAGAACTCACAGATTGTCAGTCGGTTGTACAGGCAGTTCCTGTCATTCCACCGCCCGTCTGTGTACATCTCCACACACTGCTCTGTTCCCTGACCCGCGGGCTCCCCTGGGTACCAGTTGGTGTAGTTTACAGGGGTCCCGTCTGAGTAGCGGAAGTCTCCAGGGCTTGGACCCTCAGTCAAGCCCACATAGGCATACGTGTTGTACTTCTTCACGAAGCTTGCAATGGCCTCGTTTTCCTCTGGACTCCTCGGGACAGCAATGCGGCCGCCTGCTCTGGCGCATGCCTCCTGAATGGCATCAAAAGTGCCGGACTGTCCATTGGTGGAGAAGACCTTCTCTCCTACTGCCAGTGTGGAGCCCTGTAGACTGAGAGCTGGGAGCAGAGGAGACTGGGTCAGGCCACTGACTGCTTTGTCTCTAAGCCACCTCCCTCACATGGACTCTCTGCCACCAGACTTTCCCCAGCCTCTCCATCTCTGCCTCTCTGTGTCTGCTCTTCCTCTTCCAATTGCAGTTTTCTAAATTCACTTTTAGACTCTCCTCCATTTATTCATTCATCTAAGTAACAATTACTTATTGCCAGAAATGGTGCCATTTGCTGGGATTCAGTGGAAAGCAAGACAGGCGGAGAACTTGCTTTCCTATGAAATGGGGAGTGAAGTGTGTCGGGTTCTGTCTCCTGTGGGACATTCAAAGACATCAGAAAAGCAAGCATCATTCCTTTCCCCAAGACCTGACACGTGCGTGCCTGTTTGTCATCTCTATGTTATAGAAGCTGCTGCTGAGAATGAGGGGAATTTGTGGGAAACTCCTACCCTGTGAGGCCCAGGGGGTCCCCTTACCTCCCCTTGTCTGCAGGATTTGATGTCTGAAGTCGTGGAGTGTGGCTTGGAGCTCCTTATCTAGATGAGCTGGAAGCCCTGTGGAGAGCGCCCCACACAGAAGGAGGGGCAGACCAGTGAAGACCCCCACTTGCTGCCACGCAGGCATTTTGCCATCTGCAGTCCTGGAATTCTGCCCTTTCATTGCTGCGAGGCATCGCCCAGGCCCCAGGCTCAGAGGGTCCACAAGACTCCAGTGTGTCTCCACACCTCTGGTCCCCTATTCTTTAGCGAAGCCTTGCCCCTGCTGAGACCCCCACCCCTTGTCCTCTTTCCTGCTCTGTCCCTCGAGTGGCTCTGTCTGCCCGCCTCTGTGGGGCAAGTCCTCTCCCGCACCCTCCACCAAGCGCAAGCATGATGCTCTCTGCACTGCCCTGATGGCCTTGCTTACCGCTCTGAGCTTCAAATTCCCGTCTGCCTGTGGGCTCCTGATCACACCGTCTGCCTGGATGTCTGGTCCGCATTCACCCTTCAGACTGCCCCCAGCGCTGCGTCCCAGGACGTGCCTCCCCTGCCTCCCAGTGCCGTCCCTCATCCCACACCTGACTCCGTGTCTCCCCATCGGCGGTCACGAGGCATGGAGGACTTCCCACACCTGCCCTTCCCTGAATTGTGACCACACTCCCCAGACACTTTGGCTTTCTCCCTCAAGTTCACATTCTCTTACTTAGGTTGAGCCAAATGCCCTTGGGGAACCTGCAGGGTTTGTCTGATCCCCATCAGCCCTGTGTAACGGACTTCAGGGTTGCTGTGCCCATGTTCCCACTGCCCACCCGCCCTACCCTGCTCACCTGGAGGGCCCCTCTCCCCAGGCTCCCCCTTCTCTCCACACTCTCCAGGGATACCAGGGGCTCCAGGCAGCCCATCATTCCCAGGAGCACATGGCATATCTCCAGGCGGACCCATGGGGCCTGCAGAGAAAAGAGACATGGATGTGTGGGATCCGTCACCCACAACTGGTTGGAGCTAGTGAGACTCGACCCTCATTATCACTGGGGCTGTCCCAGTTATCACTCCACGGGCACTATGAGGACAGACTCTCCAGGATGCGCCATCCTAAGGGCCCCAGGAGCCCACCAGGTCCCACCCAGCTCACTATGGCCCACAGCCTAGGGGCCTAGACAGACGGGCCTTCTGAAAAGGGGTCTGTGTCCCTCAGCAGAGGGTGGGGTCTCCAGCACAGTACCTGGAGGGCCAGGGTCTCCTTTGACACCATCTCTCCCATCCCTGCCTGGCAGGCCATGGGATCCAGGAGTGCCAGGGATACCAGGGCTTCCAACACAAACGTCCTTCACTTCGCATGCAGCGCCAGAGGCTGCCATCAAGGTGAGAGTGAGGGCCAGAGGGCACAGCCACATGGCTCCGGCTCCAGCTGCTGCTCCTGCAGGAGGGATGGCCGTGAGCCCATCTGCCACCTCTGCCAACATCTCCCTCACTGTGCTCTGTCAGGACTCAGGAAGCTGAGCAGAGCCCGAGAGGCAGGGCAGGCGAGACCAGAGTGCTGGGAAGACCCGAAGCACCCAAGAAAATTCCCAGCATCATCTGGCACCTGGCGTGGTCTCCCGCTTCAGGCCTCCGGCTGGAGGTTGTGGGGTGTCCAGGCTGCTGAGGAGGAGGAAGAGTAAGAGCTCTGGGGAGCCCGGGGACCTGGGCTCCACTGTAGTCTCCTTTCTGTCAGTGCCTCACTGTTACCCTGGGAAACTGGTTTCATCTCTCTGACTTCAGCCGAATCTTCCGTGCTCTACAGAAAAGCTGCCCTGTCCCTCCCAGGCTGTTAGGAGCAAGGATGAGGTCACTCACTCACTGACTCACTCCATCTGTCCCTCATATGTGCAGTTACCTTCTTTTCAGGCTCTAAGAAATCAACGACCTGAGAATGAAAAGAGATGAACACAACCTAGGCCCCTCAAGGTGATGATCAAGGGGGTGATGACCCTCTCACAGTCAGTAATTAGGTCTTCCTTCTCCTTGGGGTCTGTTCTCCCACTCCCCTGGCTTAGGCCCTGCTGAGCCCCTGGTAGGGATGGACCTGGCCAAGGAAGATATCAAAGCATGAGGGCCTTTGCAGGTCATCCATGTTGACCGTGCAGTGAAACACCTCTCAGTGGAAAACAGGGAGTCGCCCTCCTTCCCAGCCTGGGCCTTGGTCAGGCCTATGGCTGCTGGGCTGGTCCTCTCTGTCTGCGATCCTCAAGCTGGAGAACACGCAGGAGATGGGGCTAAACTCACCCACACACAGAGCCTCCAGCTGCTTGGGTCTCTGCCTCCAAGTCAGAGCATAAAGGTGGACAACAGCATTTATAGGGTGTGGGCTGCCAGGCTTCTTCCACACCCCCGAGAGCTCTACTACAAAACCTGTGCTCCAAGCAGGAAATAGGCATGGTGTTTACACAGCATGTTTCCCTGCAGAACACTCAGGTTGGAGGAACACTTAGGACCCTTGAGGGGAGCACAGAACCTGGTAAAGAAAAACACGAGGTCTGTAAGAAGAGAAATGCCCCCACTGGTTAAGGTCACCCACCCTGCACTCAGGGAGATCCACTTGGTTCCTGGTTTAGTGTCAGACAATGAAGAAGTCACTCCTCCAGCTGAGGGTGGTCAGGTTGATCCAGGCCAACCTATCTGCCCTGTAACCTTGCTCAGCTCTGAGCCCCAGGCCCCCCAACTGGTGTCACTGGAGCCTGCAGCCGAGTTGGTGGGCACATGGACAGAGTGGCAGGCAAATATGCTGCATGTTCCACTTCCGTCTGCCCTAGCAAGTTCAGCTGGAGGAGTCAGGGCAGCACCTGGAAGGTCACGGGAAAGCTGCAGTTTCTGTCTTTGGTAGAACATCACTTTGGGTGATGTCTGGCAACCTGCAATGGTGATTATGCTAAGTGTCCCAGTGATACATGAAGTCCTAGTTGGTGAGGTCCTGGTTCAAGCATCTGGATTAGGAGGGAATCTCCAACTGTGGAGGTGGTAATGATGGAAACCAAGACAGGAAAACCTCCCCTGGCTTATTTGGAATTGGTTTGAAAAATCTCAAACCCTTGAGGAGTCTGGAGCTCTTCTAGGGAGCAGAAGCTCAGCAATGGACCCCACTCCCAGGAGCAGGGAGCTGGGCAGTGCCAATTTGTAGCACAGGGTCTTTCAGCTGCCCCAGTGTTGCCTGCCACACTGTGTGGTAAGTGCTGGGCCAGGTGTGGAATGGGGGAGTCAGGCCAGTGTAGGGTGGGGGCAGGTGGGGCGCAGCTCCAGCAACTCGGCTGCGGAGAGGCAGGGCTGTTTTGTAGGTGATGAGCAGGGACAGAGGCCAACTCGGATGTGCAGGGCCTTGTGGTTTGCAGGGCAGGGCATAGCTTTAGGGGAAAGGCACACCTGAGTTTTGACCCACAGCTGTCACTTATTAACCAGGTGGACTGGGTCAGTTTCATTTTTCATTTTATTATTCTGAAACTACATCAAGATTGCAGAAAAATCGCCAGTATAGTGCGACTTTTTTCCTGAACCTTTGAGAGTAGGTTGTCAACATGAAACGCCAACACCCCAATACTTTAGTGTGTTTTTCATGCAAAGGCATTTTCACCTTATAACCATTATCAAGAAATTAACACTGATACAATAACTCCACATAGCCTTCAGGCCCTATGCAAAATGTACCCAACGCCCCAGTAGTGTCCTTTATAGCAAAGGATCCGTTTCTGAGTCATGTGCCTTATTCGGTTGTCATGCTTCTCCAGTGTCCTGAAACCCACTAAGTCCCTCTGTCTTCCCTTCACCTTCATGACCTGAACACAGTGTGAAGATCACAGGAGAGTTACTGTGTAGAATGCCTCTCACTTTGTTTTTTCCTGAAGTATTGCCTCACGATTAGATTCAGGTTCTGTAACTTCGGCATAAATACCATAGACACCTGCTGTGCTCCTCTCCCATTCTGCCAGGGCCATGGGACTTTAGTTTGCCCCAAGAATAATGATGTTCACGTTGATCATTGAATAAAGTGGTGGGTGTCACGCTTCGCTACCATGACTACATTATTTTTCTGGTTTTAATCAGTGACTATGTTGTGAGGACACACTTTGGGACTATTGTAAAGATCCCATTCCTCATCACACTGTCTTTGTCGCCCATTGATTACTTTGTAGCAATGTGGACTCGTACGTGAGGGCTACCACCGGCCGCCAGGGGGTGCCGAGCACTCGCCTGCGGGCTGCAGTGGGGCCCATGCGTGTTTGATGTAGAAACAGCTACAGTTTACCAGCACATGGCACCAGCAAACCTAAAGAATGTCGTTAAGAAGCACAAGCTTGTCACTCTTAGCCCTAAGAATTGCTCCAGTCCTGCTGAGTTCCGGGTGCCCATGCCAGGCCACTCAGCCGCGTCCACAGCCTCCTACCCCTGCTCAGGCCCCACGGTCCCCGCCGGTCCGCTCTCCTTCAGTGCCCTTCTCACTCTCCTCGGCTTCATCCCCCATGCTGGGCCACCTCCCTCTCCAGGGACATCCTCTTCACACTGCCAGGCCCTGGGTGCCCACGCAAAGCCACCTTAGTGTCCACAGTCTCACTGCACTCTGAGTCCCACTCCCTGTGGCAGGACTCCCTCCTCACCCAGTGTGACTGAAACAAAGAAGATGACGCTTTCCCAAGTGGGCAAAGTAAGACTGAGGGGCGCAGAGTGGGAGGCATGCGCCTTCCTTTTTTTTTTTTTTTTTTTTTGAGACGGAGTCTTGCTCTGTCGCCCAGGCTGGAGTGCAGTGGCCGGATCTCAGCTCACTGCAAGCTCCGCCTCCCGGGTTCACGCCATTCTCCTGCCTCAGCCTCCCGAGTAGCTGGGACCAGGCATCTCTGCAGATTCGAGGCCTCTCTCTTAGTGCTCAAGGGACCCTTTCCTTCCCCTTTCTCCAGCTGCACTGGGTACTAGCATTGGGAAAAAGCTGCCTGTCGCGGCTGGAGCTTTCCCGTCATTTTGAGTCGTCGCAGCACTCTATATGAGGCATACAGAGAGTAAATCCCCATTCCATGCCTCAGTCAATTGAGGCTGACAGGCATTGCGTGGATTGCCAAAATTACCCAGAAATCCTCTTTCCAGCTCAGTCCTCTGCTAGAACCTTCCCAGAGTCAGAGGGATGTGCTTATTCTACCTGTACCTGGAGACAAAGAGATGCATAAATTGATTTACTAATTATGGATATATTTCAAGATCACTTCTACTGTCAGAATCTAAGGGGCAGCTCAGCCACATTAAGGGAATGGAAGTTGACACTTCTCTTCCTTGATGCAGCCAGTAAACTAAGCAAATATGTGTGTATGTATTTTTATATATATATATATATGTACACACATATATTGTGTGCTGTATATTCACACACATATCTATATTACATTGGCACATCTAATAAATGTCACTGCACTCTTTAAAAGAATAACACAATAAATCTTTCTATTACCTAGAAATGACATATTTTAATTTTCATCAACACAGCCCTCTCACGTCTCTACCCTGAGCATTTTGAGTCTTCCAAACCCCAGAGAAACACATCATGCTTTATTGAGGCTTTGAGGGGAGGGAGACAGCTTTTGCCATTCCGCACCTTGAAGGAATTGAAATTGGCAGATGGCAGCAACTATCTCCAATGAAATAGTCTCGGGAAAACACATGTGCACGCGCGCTCACGCACACAGACACACAGACACACACACACACACACACACACACACACACACACACACACACACTTACTTTGCATCAATAAGACCATACTGCAGATACTCTTCTACAATAAGTGTTTTCTCTTACATACCCCAGCCATCTTTTCAGATTGACACATAGGGATATAATTGTAACTATAGTCTTTTCTTGGGTTTTGTTTGTTTTTAATTTGGGTGATTTATTCTTTACTCTCTTTTTAACTTTAAAAAATTTCTTATTTTTAATGGACACATAATTTTGTATATACATGGGATATAGCGAGCTTTTTTGATACATGTATGCAATAATCAATGATCAAATCAGGGTAAGTTGCATACCTATCACCCCAAAAATGTATCAATATTTAGTGACGAGAACATTCACAATCTTCTATCTCACCTCTTTGAATGTATATAATGAGTTACTGTTGACTATGGTCACCCTCCAGTGCTCTAGAAGGCTAGAACTCATTGCTTTTGTCTACCTGTGATTTCTTATCCATTGACCAAGCTCTCCCCATCCTCCATTCTCCTAGTCTTCCTAGCCTCTACTATGCTGTGTTCTACTGTTTACTTCTGTGATATTAACTTTATTTTTAGCTTCCACATATGTGTGAGAAGATGCTGTGTTTAACTTTCTCTTCCTGGCTTTATTTCACTTAACGTAATGGCTCATCCCTGTTGCCATGAATGACAGGATTTCATTCTTTCTTAGGGCCAGACAGTATTTCATTGTGTATAGTTATCACATTTTCTTTATCCATCCATCCATTGGTAGACACTTAATTTGATGCCACATTTGGCTATTGTGAATAAACACGGGAGTGCAGATATTTCTTCAACACACTGAGTTCCTTTCCTTTGAATATATTCCTTTGAATACTGAGCAGTGGAATTGTTAGATCATATGGTCATTTGTGTTTCGTTTTTTGGAGGAATCTCCGGTCTGTTTTCCACAATAACTGTACTACTTTACATTTCCACCAACAGTGTATAAGAGTTCACTTTTCTCTGCATCCTTGCCAGTATTTATTAGTTATTGTCTTATTAATAAGAGCCAGTCTGCCTGGGGTTAGATATCTCATTGTGGTTTGATTGACATTTTCCTTAGGAGTAGTAATATTGAGAATTCTTATTTTTAGCATCTTGCTCTGTCACCCAGGACACAGTGCACTGGCACAATCTCAGTTTACTGCAGCCTTCACCTCCTGGACTCAAGCAATCCTCCCACCACAGCCTCCTGAGTAGCTGACACTTTAGGCATACACCACCAAGCCTGGATAATTTTTTATTTTCGTAATCATGAACTCTCACTATGTTGCCCAGGTTGGTCTCAAACTCCTGGGTTCAATCCATCTTCCCACTTCAGCCTCTCAAATTACTGGGATTACAGGCAAGAGCCACTGTGCCTGGCCAAGCATTTTTAATATACTTGTTGACAATTTGTATGTCTTCTTTCGAGATGTGTCTGTTCAGATCATTTGCCAATTTTTAAACTGTGTAGTTTGGATTTTTTTTTTCTTTTTTTGCTGTGGACTTGTTTGAGTTCCTTGTGTATACAGGACATTAATTCCTTATTGGATGAATAGTCACAAATATTTTCTCCAGTACTGAAGGTTTTCTCTTCAAACTGTTGATTGTTTTCTCTGCAGATACTTTTTAGTTTGATATAATCCTATTTGTTTATTTTCGCTTTTGTTGCCTGTGCTTTTGAGGTCTTTGATAAAATCTTCATCCAAACCAGTGTCCTGAGGCACTTCTCCTGTGTTTCTTTCTAGTAGTTTCATAGTTTCAGGACTTACATTTAACTCTTTAGTCTATTTTGTGTTGATTTTTTGTATGTGTGAGAGATAGGAGTCCAGTTGCATTCTTCTGCATATGAATATCCAATTTCCCCAGCATCATTTATTGAACAGACTGTTCCCCCAGTGTATGTTCTTGATGCCTTTGTCAAAAATCAGTTGACTATAAATATGCAAATTTATTTCTGTGTTCTCTGTTGTGTTCCATTGACCTATGTGTTTATACCGGTACTATGCGGTTTTGGTTATCACAGATTTATAGTACATTTTGAAGTCAGATAATGTGATGCCTCCAGCTTTTCGCTTTTTGCTTAAGGTTGCTTTGACTGTTTGGTGCCTTTTTGTGGTTCCATACAAATTTTATGATTGTTCATTCTCATTCTGTGAAAAATGTCATTAGTATTTTAATAGGCATGGCATTAAATCTGTAGATCACTTTGGGTAGTATGGTCATTTTAACAATACTGATTCTTCCAATCCATGAACATGAGATGTCTTTTCACTTTTTTGTATCCTCTTCAGTTTTTTTCTTCAGTGTTGTATAGCTTCCATAGTAGAGATCTTTCACTCCCTGGTTACATTTATTCCTGGGTATTTTATACTTTGTAGCCATTGCAAATGGGACTGATTTCTTGATTTCTTTCTCACATAGTTCTTCTTGATGTATACAAATGCTGTTGACTTTTATATGTTGATTTTGTATACTGCAATTTTACTGGATTCGTTTATCAGTTCTAAGAGTGTTTTTATGAAGTCTTTAGGATTTTGTCTTTTTAAGATCCTGTTGTCTGCAAATAGGGACAATTTGATTTCTTCCTTTCCTTTCAAGTTTGGATGCCTTTTATTTCCTTTCATGATTAATTACTCTGGCTAGGGACTTCCTTAACTATCTTGAATAAAAGTAGTGGGCTGGGTGCAGTGGCTCATGCCTGTAATCCCAGCACTTTGGGAGGCCAAGGCGGGGAGATCACCTGAGGTCAGGAATTGGAGACCAGCTTGGCCAACATGGTGAAACCCCATCTCTACTAAAAATACAAAAAAATTAGCCAGGCATGGTGGTGGGTGCCTGTAATCCCAGTACTTGGGAGGCTGAGGCAGAAGAATCACTTGAACACGGGAGGTGGAGGTTGCAGTGAGCTGAGACCACGCCACTGCACTCCAGCCTGGGATACAGAGAGAGACTCCATCTCAACAACAACAACAACAACAACAAAAAGACTGGTGAAACTGGGCATCCTTGTCATGCTCAAATTATTAGCAGAAAAGCATTCTAATTTTCTCCATTCAGTATGATGGTGGCTGTGGATTTTTTGTATATGACCTTCACTGTGTTGAGGTACTTGATTTGTACACCTAATTTGCTGAGCATTTTTACGATGAAGGGATGTTAAACTTTGTCAAAATTTTTTTTTGCATCTATTGAGATGATCATATGTTTTCTTCTTCATTCCAGTGATGTAATGTATCACACTTATTGATTTATATATGTTGAACCATCCTTGCATCCCTGTGATGAATCCCATTTGATCATGGTGATTATATTTTGGATGTGCTGCCGGATTCTGTTTGCTAGTATTTTGTTGAGGATTTTTGTTTCTCTGTTCATCAGAGATATTAGCCTGTACTGTTCTTGTTGTTGTTGTTGTGTTTATGTCTGGTTTTGCTGTCAGGATATCAGGATAATGCTGGCTCCATAAAATGCGATTGGAAGAATTTCCCCCTCTTCAATTTTTTGGAATAGCTTGAAAAGAATTGGTCTTTTTGTTCTTTAAAACTTTGGCAGAATTCAGCAGTGAAGGCATCCAATCATGGACTTTTCTTTGATGGTAGACTTTTTATTATTGATTCAATATTGTTACTAGTAATCGGCATGTTCAGGCTTTCTATTTCTTCCTGGTTCAGTCTTGGTAGGTTGTACGTGTCCAGGAATTCATTCATTTCCCCTAGATTTTCCCATTTGTTGACATAAGTTGTTAATAATAATGTTTAATGATTGTTTGTATTTCTGTGGTATCAATTGTAAGTCTCCTTTTTTTGTTTCTCATTTTTACTTATCTCAGTCTTCTCTCTTATTTTTTTAGTTAGTCTAGCTAATGGTTTGTCAATTTTGTTTTGTTCACAATACCAATGTTTCAGCCAGGTATAATGGCTCATCTCTGTAATCCTAACACTGAGGCCAAGGCAGGAGGATCACTTGAGGCCAGGAGTTTGAGACCATCCTGGGCAACAAAAAAAATACTACATCTTTTAAAAAAGAAAGAAAAAAATATCTTAACTGGGTGTGGTGGTGCATGCCTGTATTCTCAGCTGCTCAGAAGAATGAGGGATCTCTGGAGCTCATGAGCTGGAGGCTGCAGTGAGCCATGACACAGGCACTGCACTCCATCCTGGGTGACAGAGCAAGATGCTCTCCCTAGAAAAAATACAAAAACAAACAAACAAACAAACAAACAAACCAAAACCTCCCCAACTTTTTATTTTATTGATCTCTAGTCTGTTTTTTGTTTATTTCTGCTCTGATTTTTAAAGTTTCTTTCGACTAATTTTGGGTTTGGCTCCAAAGAAATAGGCTCAAAAATTCTCTCTCTCTCTTACTTTGCACAAATAAGATCATACTGCAGATACTTTTCTACAACTAGTGTTACACACCTCAGACATCCAGACATCTATTCAAATTCTGCAATTAGTAATTTCCCTTACATCCCTCAGGCATCTTTTCAGATGAACACATATAGACCTAATTATAACTATACTCTTTTCTTGGGAGTTGCTTGTTTTTAATTTTGGTAATGTATTCTTCACTATCTTTTAACTTTTTTGAAAACTTGTTCACCATAATAAACAAAAAGGGTAAGAGAGAAGTTTACATCACAGTGAGTTGTCACAAATTAAAACTGATAAAACTACCAACCAGTCAAAAAGTAAACTTTGCCAGCACCACAGAGTGGTGTGGTCTTGTGTGGTCAGTTTCTATGCCCTCTCTCGTCCCTATAGGAACTCATTATTCTAACCATTGTTGCCATTGATTAGTTTCCCTGTTCTTGAAATTTATATAAAGGACATACTCATACACTAGGGAATTTTGGGGTCTGGCTACTTTGGATCGCCATTGTATGTGTGAGATTGATCTATGTTGTTGCACATAGCAATAGTGTGTTCATTGCTGACCAATATTCTACTGATTGAATATATGATAACTGGTTTCTTACTATGGTGTTGACAGACAGTGATTATTTCCAGTTTCAATTTAGTATGTATAATGCTGGTGTGAACATTCTTGTACATAAATCTATCAGGTTATGAGGTTTTTATACTTTAAAATATTAAAGTATTAAAGTATATTCTGGATGGGGTTCCAAAATGGCTGAATAGGAACAGCTCCAGTCTGCAGCTCCCAGCGTAACTGACACAGAAGATGGGTGATTTCTGCATTTCCAACTGAGTACCTGGTTCATCTCATTGGGACTGGTTGGAAAGCGGGTGCAGTCCATGGAGGGCGAGCCAAAGCAGAACGAGGCATTGCCTCACCCGGGAAGTGCAAGGGGATGGGGGATTTCCCTTTCTTAGCCAGGGGAAGCTGTGACAGACTGTACTGGGAAAACTATGTTGTTGCACATAGCAATAGTGTGTTCATTGCTGACCAATATTCTACTGATTGAATATATGACAACTGGTTCCTTACTATGGTGTAAGGAAACTGCCTCCTAAACACTGCGCTTTTCCAATGGTCTTAGCAAATGGCACACCAGGAGATTATATCCCATGCATGGCTCAGCAGTTCCCACGCCCATGGAGCCTTGCTCACTGCTAGTCCCAGATTGAACTGCGAGGAGGCAGGCCTGGCTGCAGGAGGGTGCCTGCCATTGCTGAGGCTTGAGTAGGTAAACAAAGCAGCCAGGAAGCTTGAACTGGGTTGAGCCTACCGCAGTTCAAGGAGGACTACCTGCCTCTGTCTGGGTACAGGACACAGCTGAACAAAAGGCAGCAGAAACTTCTGCAAACTTAAATGTCCCTGTCTGACAGCTCTGAAGAGAGCAGTGGTTCTCCCAGCATGGTATTTGAGCTCTGAGAATGGACAGACCACTTCCCCAAGTGGGTCCCTGACCACCATGTAGCCTAACTTGGAGACACCTCCAAGTAGGGGCCAACTGACACCTCATACAGCCGGGTGCCCCTCTGAGATGAAGCTTCCAGAGGAAGGATCAGGCAGCAATATTTACTGTTCTGCAATATTTGCTGTTCTGCAGCCTCCACTGGTGAAACCCAGGCAAACAGGGTCTGGAGTGGACCTCCAGCAAACTCCAACAGACCTGCAGCTGAGGGACCTGACTGTTAGAAGGAAAACTAACAAACGGAAAGGAATAGCATCAACATCAACAAAAAGGACATCCACACCAAAACCCCATCTGTAGGTCACCATCATCAAAGACCAAACGTAGATAAAACCACAGAGCAGAAAAGCTGAAAATTCTAAAAACCAGAGCACCCCTTCTCTTCCAAAGGATCGCAGCTCCTTGCCAGCAATGGAACAAAGCGTGACAAAGAATGACTTTGATGAGTTGACAGAAGTAGGCTTCAGAAAGTCAGTAATAGCAAACTTCTCTGAGCTAAAGGAGGATGTTCGAACCCATCACAAGGAAGCTAAAACCTTGACAAAAGGGTAGACGAATGGCTAACTAGAATAAACAGTGTAGAGAAGACCTTAAATGACCTGACGGAGCTGAAAACCATGGCATGAGAACTACATGACTCATGCACAAGCTTCAGTAGCCAATTTGATCAAGTGGAAGAAAGGGTATCAGTGATTGAAGATCAAATTAATGAAATGAAGTGAGAAGACAAGATTAGAGAAAAAAGAGTGAAAAGAAGCGAACAAAGCCTCCAAGAAATATGGGACTATGTGAAAAGACCAAATATACATTTGATTAGTATACCAGAAAATGACAAGGAGAATGGAACCAAGTTAGAAAACACTCTTCAGGATATTATCCGTGAGAACTTCCCTAACCTAACAAGGCAGGCCAACAGTCAAATTCAGGAAATACAGAGAATACCACAAAGATACTCCTCGAGAAGAGCAACCCCAAGACACATAATTGTTGGATTCACCAAGGTTGAAATGAAGGAAAAAATGTTAAGGGCAGCCAGAGAGAAAGGTCGGGTTACCATAAAGGGAAGTCCATCAGACTAACAGTGGATTGCTCAGCAGAAACCCTACAAGCCAGAAGAGAGTGGGGGCCAATATTCAACATTCTTAAAGAAAAGAATTTTCAACCCAGAATTTCATATCCAGCCAAACTTCATAAGTGAAGGAGAAATAAAATCCTTTACAGACAAGTAAATGCTGAGAGATTTTGTCACCACCAGGCCTGCCTTACAAGAGCTCCTGAAGGAAGCCCTAAACATGGAAAGGAACAACAGGT
>NW_016817848.1:849069-856085 GCF_001698545.2 Rhinopithecus bieti | reverse complement strand
ATTCCCTTTGAAAACTGGCACAAGACAGGGATGCCCTCTCCCACCACTCCTATTCAACATAGTGTTGGAAGTTCTGGCCAGGGCAATCAGGCAAGAGAAAGAAATAAAGGGTATTCAATTAGGAAAAGAGGAAGTCAAATCATCCCTGTTTGCACATAACATGATTGTATATTTGGCTTCATCCCTGGGATGCAAGGCTGGTTCAACATACACAAATCACTAAACATAATTCATCACATAAATAGAACTAATGACAAAAACCACATGATTGTTGCAATAGATGCAGAAAAAGCCTTCGACAAAATTCAACAGCCTTCAAGTTAAAAACTCTCAATAAGCTAGGTATTGATGGAATGTGTCTCAAAATAATAAGAGCTATTAATGACAAACCCACAGCCAATATCATACTGAATGGGCAAAAACTGGAAGCATTCCCTTTGAAAACTGGCACAAGACAGGGATGCCCTCTCCCACCACTCCTATTCAACATAGTGTTGGAAGTTCTGGCCAGGGCAATCAGGCAAGAGAAAGAAATAAAGGGTATTCAATTAGGAAAAGAGGAAGTCAAATCATCCCTGTTTGCACATAACATGATTGTATATTTAGAAAACCCCATTGTCTCAGCCCAAAATCTCCTTAAGCTGATAAGCAACTTCAGCAAAGTCTCGGGATACAAAATCGATGTGCAAAAACCATAACCATTCTTAGACATCAATAACAGACAAACAGAGAGCCAAATCATGAGTGAATTCCCATTCACAATTACTACAAAGAGAATAAAATACCTAGGAATTCAATTTACAAGGTATGTGAATGACCTCTTCAAGGAGAACTACAAACCATGGTTCAGTGAAATAAAAGAGGACACAAACAAATGGAAGACTATTCCATGCTCATGGATAGGAAGAATTTATATTGTGAAAATGTCCATACTGCCCAAGGTAATTTATAGATTCAATGCTATCCCCATCAAGTTATCAATGACTTTCTTCACAGAATTGGAGAAAACTACTTTAAGTTCATATGGAATCAAAAAAGAGCCCACATTGCCAAGACAATCCTAAGCAAAAAGAACAAAGCTGGAGGCATCAGGCTACCTGACTTCAAACTACACAACAAGGCTACAGTAACCAAAACAGCATGGTGCTGGTACCAAAACAGGGACATAGACCAATGGAGCAGAACAACGACCTCAGAAATAACACCACACATCTACAACTGTCTGATCTTTGACAAACCTGACAAAAACAGGCAATGGAGAAAGGATTCCCTATTTAATACATGGTGCTGGGAAAACTGGCTAGCCATATGTAGAAAGCTGAAACTGGATCCCTTCCTTACACCATATACAAAAATTAACTCCAGATGGATTAAAGGCTTAATCTAAGATTTAACACTATAACAACCCTAGAAGAAATCCTAGGCAATACCATTCAGGACATAGGCATGGACAAAGACTTCATGACTAAAACACCAAAAGCAATGGCAACAAAAACCAAAATAGACAAATGGGATCTAATTAAATTAAAAAGCTTCTGCATGGCAAAAGAAACTATCATCAGAGTGAACAGGCAACCTACAGAATGGGGGAAAATTTTTGCAATCTACCCATCAGACAAAAGGCTGGTATCCAGAATCAACAAAGAACTTAAACAAGTTTACAAGAAAAAAAAAATCAAACAACCCCATCAAAAAGTGGGCAAAGGATATGAACAGACACTTTTCAAAAGAAGACATTTATGCAGCCAACAGACACATAAAAAATGCCTATCATCAGTGGTCATCAGAGAAATGAAAATCAAAACCACAATGAGATACCATCTCACACCAGTTAGAATGGCGATCATTAAAAAGTCAGGAAACAATAGGTGCTGGAGAGGATGTGGAGAAATAGGAATGCTTTTACACTGTTGGTGGGAGTGTAAACTAGTTCAACCATTGTGGAAGACAGTGTGGTGATTCCTCAGGGATCTAGAACTAGAAATACCATTTGACCTAGCAATCCCATTACTGGGTGTATACCCAAAGGATTATAAATCATGCTACTATAAAGACTTGTGCACATGTATGTTTATTGTGGCACTATTCACAATAGCGAAGACTTGGAACCAACGCAGATGTCCATCAATGATATACTGGATTAAGAAAACGTGGCACATATACACCATAGAATACTATGCAGCCATAAAAAAGGATGAGTTCATGTCCTTTGTAGTGACATGGATGAAGCTGGAAACCATCATTCTGAGCAAACTATTGCAAGGACAGAAAACCAAACACTGCATGTTCTCACTCATAGGTGGGAACTGAACAATAAGAACATGGACACAGGGCAGGGAACATCACACACTGGGACCTGTCATGGGGTGGGTTGATGGGGGAGGGATAGCATTAGGAGAAATACCTAATGTAAACGACGAGTTAATCAGTGCAGCAAACCAACATGGCACATGTATACATATGTAACAAACCTGCATGTTGTGCACATGTACTCTAGAACTTAAAGTATAATTTTAAAAAATAAATAAATACAATAAAATAAAGTATATTCTGTCAAACCATTTTTCAAACTCCAACAATTTCTACTTCTATCAGCAGTATTTGACATTTCCAGTTGCTGTATACTCTCACCAACCCTTGTCCATATTTTAAATTGTAGTCAGTCATTAATCTATACATCCAAGAAACTCAACAAATTTCAAGTAGGATAAACTCAAAGAAACCCACACCTAGATATATCATAATCAAACTTTTGTTCCAATCTTTTACTTTTGTTGAAAACAAAAGACAGTGGGTAAATCTTAAGAATTCTATATAAGGGAAAGAGCATCAGAGTGGCATACTTGTTTATCCAGTAGCACACAGCCTCCAGGGGCCAGACAGGATGAAAGCAACAAGAAAGGCTTGAGATCAGAAGGCTCAGTGTTTCCCACTGATATAGCCGCCTTCCATTAATATTGGTCTCAGGCCTGTAAGGCTGTTTCAAAATTGGAAAATCAATTAATGCAACCCGTCACATCAACATGTGAAAGAAGGAAAATCACATGATCATATCAGTAGATACAGAGCAAGTATTTGACAAAACCCAAAACTCTCAGTAAACTATGAATAGGGTTTACTACTTAATAAAAAAAAAATCTATTAAAAAACCTTCAGGGCCAGGTGCAGTGGCTCAAGCCTGTAATCCCAGCACTTTGGGAGGCCGAGATGGGTGGATCACGAGGTCAGGAGATCGAGACCATCCTGGCTAACATGGTGAAACCCCGTCTCTACTAAAAAATACAAAAAACTAGCCGGGGTGAGGTGGTGGGCGCCTGTAGTCCCAGCTACTCGGGAGGCTGAGGCAGGAGAATGGTGTAAAGCCGGGAGGTGGAGCTTGCAGTGAGCTGAGGTCTGGCCACTGCACTCCAGCCTGGGCGACAGAGCAAGACTCCGTCTCAAAAAAAAAAAAAAAAAAAAAAAAAAAAACCTTCAGCTAATAGTTAATAGTGAGAAACCCAAAGTTTTACCACTAAGATTTTGAAAAAGGCAAGTTTGTCCCTACTTACAAGTAGCTTTCAACATGTTACTGAAAGTCTTAGCTAATGCAATAAGACAAAAAATGGAAATACGAGGTATATGTATTGGGATGGAAGAAAAAACAATGTCTTTGTTCACACATAACATAACGAGTTGTGTAAAAAAATCTAAGACAACCAAGAAAAAACTAGAATTACTAAACAGTTATGGCAGGGTTACAGGATACAAATTTAGTACAAAAAAATCAATCACTTTTCTATATGCCAGCAATGAACAAGTAAAATTTGAAATTAAAAACACAATACCACTTACATTACCACCCCCAAAATAAAATACTAAGGCATACATCTAACAAAATATGTATAAGACCTACATAAGGAAAACCACAAAACTCTGATAAAAGGAATCAAAGAAGAGCTCAATAAATGGAGAGATATTCCATGTTCAAAGATAGAAAGACTTAATATTGTTAAGATGCCAATTATTTCCAGATTGACTTATAGATTTAATAAAATTTCAAGTTAAACTACAGAAAATTATTTTGTAGATGTCTATAAGCTAATTCTACAGTGTATGTGGAGAGGCAAAAGACACAGAAGAGCCAACACAATATTGAAGAAGAGTCAAGTTGGAGGACTGACACTACTGACTTCAACACTTGCTACACAGGTACAGTAATCGAGATAGTGTATTGGTGAAAATACAGACAAAAAGATCAATGGAACAGGATAAAGAGCCTAGAACCAGAACTGCATTAATATAGTAAACTTACCTTTGAGAAAGAAGCAAAGGCAACAGAAGAAAGAACAATAGTCTTTTCAACAAATATTGCTACAACAACTTCACATCTACATGCCAAAAAGAAAGAGTCAATCTAGACACAGAACTTACACCTTTCACAAAAATGAACTCAAAATGAATCATAGACCTAAATGTAAAACACAAAACTGGAAAACTCCTAGAAGATAACACAGAAGATGTAAATGACCTTGGGTTTGGCAGTCACTTTTAAGAAGCAACCCTGAGGCATGATCTGTTAAAGAAAGAATAGATAAGCTGGACTTTATTACAATTAAAAAATGTCTGCTTTGCAAAATATATTTCAAGAGCATGAGAAAACAAAATGGAGACTTGGAGAAAATATATTTGCAAAATACATATCTGACAAAGAAATGTTGTATACAAATAACTCTTACAACTCAACAATAAGAACATGACTTGATTAAAATATGGACCAAAGTCCTTGATAGACAACTTACCAAAGAAGATATACAGATGGTATATAAGCATATGAAAAGATGCTCCATATCATACGTCATCAGGAAAATGCAAACTGAAATAATGAGATACCCCTACATACTTATTAGAATTGCCAAAATTTGGAACATTGATGATACCAAATGCTGCCAAGGATGTAGAGCAACAGAAACTCATTCATTGATCATGGGAATGTAATGTGGCACAGCCACTTTGGAACATGATTTGGTAGTTTCTCATAAAACTAAACACATTCCTGACATACGATCCAGTAATCACACTCCTTGGTATTTATCCAAAGGAGCTGAAAGCTTATGCCCACCTAAAAACCTGCACATAAATTTTTATAGCAGCTTTATTCATACTTCCCAAAACTTGGAAGCAACCAAGATGTCCTTCAGTAGGTATATGGATAAATAAACCATAGTACATCCAGACAAGAGGAGGTTATTCAGTGCTAGGGAGAAATCAGGTATCCAGCCATAAAAATAAATGGAGGAAAACTTAAATGCCTATTATCAAGTGAAGGAAGCCAATCTGAACAGACTACATACTGTATGATTCTAGCTATGACAGTCAGGAAAAGGCAAAACTGTGAAGATAATAAAAAAGATCTGTGATTGCCAGGCATTACAGGAGAGTGATGGGGGGACAGGCAGAGCACAGAAGATTTTTAGTGCAGTGAAACTCTTCCATGTGATACTATAATGGTGGACACTGGTCATTATACGATGGTCAAACACATAGAAATGTACAACACCAAGAGTGAACACTAATGTAAACTATGGAAACTGAGTGATAATGATGTGTTCATGCAAGTTCTTCAGTTGTACCAAATGTACTAATCTGGTGGGGGATGTTCACAATGAGGGAGGTTATGCACATGTAGGGCAGCGGATATATGGGAAATCTCTGCACTTCCCACTTAATTTTGTCATGAACCTATACTTGCTCTAAAAAGTAAAGTTTTTTAAAAATAAATAAATAAATAACAAATAAAATAATATCACTTGTATTTCTATTTAGTAGTGAAGAACACATGAGCAACAAAATGAAAATAAGATACCATTTACAATCACTTTAAAAATGAAATATCTAGGCGTAACAACAAAACAGGGGCATGTATGCTGAAAACTAGAAAGTGCTGATGCAGGAAGTCAAAGATCAAAATAAATGGAGAGACACAATATATTCATGGATTGAAAACAGACGCAGTAAATATGTTAATTTCCTCAAGTTGTTATACAGGTTCAATACAGTTGCTATCAAAATCCAAACATGATTGTAGGTATTGACAAGATTATTCTAAAAAGTATATGGAAAGGCAAGAGAACTACAATAACTAAAACAATCTTCAAAATGATTAATAAAGTAAGGAGAATTAATCCACCCAATTTTAAGATTTATTGTAGAGCTACAGCAATCCAGAGTGTGTTGTATTGTACAACATGGTGACTACAATAGGAATGTATTGTATTCCTGAAAATTGCTAAGAGACTAGATTGTAAGTATGCTCACCAGAAAAGACTGATGGGTATGTGGGTAATACCTGTAGCAGTTAACTCCGTTTAGCCATTCCACAATGTAGATATATTTCAAAACGACATGTTGTATAAGATAAATACATACAATTTTTGTCAATTAAAATAATGTTAAAACCAAATAAAATACATTACAGATTTCATACAACCACAAAATGCATCAAAATTATACAAAAGAATACAAAAAAAACAAAAACTGTCCCATGTTTAGTGAAAAAAACAAACTCTCCTCAACCTCCATACCCCCGGTGTGAAGGTACACTGGACAAAGATTGAGGAGTATAGATTAAACAAAGAAAGGGTGCTAAGAACTGTAACATATTTCCTTGTACTCTGAATAGAACACCAGTTTCCCTGAAATCAAGTTCTCCACCTCACTGAGAGATGGTTCCAGTAATCTTTTATTAGAGAGATGGGAAAAAAAAGACTGTGTGATACTGGCTGCAAGATGGACACTTATATCACTAGGACAGAATGGAGAACCCAGAAACAGACCCACAAATATGTCCAACATTTTTAACAAAACAGCAAAAGCAATGCAATGGAGGGAAGACAACCTTTTCAACAAATGGTACTAAAGTGATTGGACATCCATAGGAATAAAAAGGAAGGAAGGAAGGAAGGAAGGAAGGAAGAAAGGAAGGAAGGAAGGAAGGAAGGAAGGAAGGAAGGAAGGAAGAAGGTGAGAAAGAAGGAAAT
>NW_016817848.1:803806-848000 GCF_001698545.2 Rhinopithecus bieti | reverse complement strand
AGGGAGGGAGAGAGGGAGGAAGGAAGGAAAGGGGCCCGGTGTGGTGGCTAGTGCCTGTAATGTTAGCACTTTGGGAAGCCGAGGTGGGTGAATCACTTGAGGCCAGAAGTTTGAGACTAGCCTGGCCAAGAAAACCCTGTCTCTACTACAAAATACAAAAATTAGCCAGGCATGGTGGTGCGTGCCTATAATCCCAGCTACTTAGGAGGCTGAGGCATGAGAATGACTTCAACCCAGGAGGCAAAAGGTTGCAATGAGCTAAGACTGCATCACTGCACTCCAACCTGGGTGTGGGCAACAGAGTGAGACTCTGACAAAAAAAAAAAAAGAAGAAAAGAAAGAAAAAGAAAGAAAGAAAGAAAGAAAGAAAGAAAGAAAGAAAGAAAGAAAGAACGAACGAACAAACAAATGAATAAAAGAAAGAGAAAGAAAGGAAAGAAAGAGAAAGAAAGAAAGAGAAAGAAAGAAAAGAAAGAAAAAGAAAGAAAGAAAGAAAGAAAGAAAGAAAGAAAGAAAGAAAGAGAAAGAGAGAGAGAGAAAGAAAGAGGTGAAGGAGGGATGGAGGGAGAAACAGAGGGAGAAAGACAAGGAGAGAGGGGGACGTCAATCCAAGGTTCACGTCTTATACAAAAATTAACTCAAAATGGATGATAGACTTGAATTAAAATGTAAAACTATAAAATTTTAGAAAAAAATAGAAGAAATGTTTGCAATCTTGGACCAGGCAAAAAGTCCATATACTTGACACCAAAACACAATATATTAAAAGAAGATTGATAAACTGGACTTCACCAAAATGGAAAATTTTGCTCAGTGAAAGACCCTGTTAAGAGTATGAAGAGACAAGCTACAGACTGGAAGAAAATATTTACAGATCACATATCCAATGAAGGACTCGTATCTAGTATGTATAATGAACCCTCAAAACTTAACAGTCAAAAAACAAACAATCTAATTAGAAAATGGGCAAAAAATCAGTTTTAATTTGTGAAGTATAACATAGTATAAAAATTTTGAGGCCGGGCGCGGTGGCTCAAGCCTGTAATACCAGCACTTTGGGAGGCCAAGACGGGCAGATCACGAGGTCAGGAGATCGAGACCATCCTGGCTAACACGGTGAAACCCCGTCTCTACTAAAAAATACAAAAAACTAGCCGGGCGAGGTGGCGGGCACCTGTAGTCCCAGCTACTCAGGAGGCTGAGGCAGGAGAATGGCATAAACCCGGGAGGCGGAGCTTGCAATGAGCTGAGATCCAGCCACTGCACTCCAGCCTGGGTGACAGAGCGAGACTCTGTCTCAAAAAAAAAAAAAAAAAAAAAAAAATTTTTTTGAATAGATCTTATGTGCAGCCATTGCATTGTTAGTATTTTATAATATTGTGTGGTTTTGGTTCTTGGTGCTGTCTTAATCCCCTCAGGCTGCCATAACGAAATACTGCAAACTGAAGGGCTTATAAACAACAGAAATGTATTTCTTACAGCTCTGGAGGCTGGAAAGTCCGAGAGCAAAACACCAACAGATGTGATGTGAGGGTCTGCTGTCTGGTTCATAGGTGGCACCTTCTGGCTGTCCTCTTAGGGTGTAAGGGGGCTAACCAGCACTCTGAAGTCTCTTCTGGGGCACTAAGGACACTAATCCCAATCATTAGCCTCTGCTCTCGTGGCCTAATTACCTCCCCAAATCCCTATCTCCTAATACTGTCACCTTGAGAGTTAGGATTTCAACATATTAATTTGGAGGGACAGCAGAGATTTCAGCTGGGAGCCAAGGAGGGGGCTGAGGAATGTGCCTCTTCAGGTGGGAAACTCACAGATGGCCAGGAAGCAGGACGTGCATGAGATGTCATTCCAGAGCCTCTCCTTCAGGAGAATCACATAGTCCTCCCCTGAGCCGTGGTCGTGTGGCTCATCCTTCTTCCAGTTGCTGTAGGTCAGTCTCCCGTCCATCACGTACATGAACTGGCCTTTGGTGGCCTCATCTGTGATGCCCAGGAAAGCACTGTCTTTGGTCACGTCCTGGATGGCCTTATTCTCCTCGGCATTCTTGTGGGCAGCCACTGTGGCCTGGAGCCCAGCACATAGATTCTTCACTTTGGAGAAAGGCATCCCCTCACCATTGGTCACGAAGAGCTTCTTCCCAGACATTTTCCAGAAAGAAAGGAAGGAGGGAGGGAAGGAAGGAAGGAAGGAAGGAAGGAAGGAAGGAAGGAAGGAAGGAGGGAGAGGGAGAGAGAGAGAGAGAAAGAAAGAAGGAAGGAAGGAAGGAAGGAAGGAAGGAAGGAAGGAAGGAAGGAAGGAAGGAAGGAGAGGGAGAGAGAGAGAGAAAGAAAGAAGGAAGGAAGGAAGGAAAGAAGGAAGGAAGGAAGGAAGGAAGGAAGGAAGGAAGGAAGGAAGGAAGGAAGGAAGGAAGGAGAGGGAGAGAGAGAAAGAAAGAAAGAAGGAAGGAAGGAAGGAAGGAAGGAAGGAAGGAAGGAAGGAAGGAAGGAAGGAAGGAAGATCACAGAGGGTGAGTGAGGCTGGCTGGGTTTGGAGCCCAGTCCAGGACAGTAGGCAAGTAGTCTGAGTTCTCTGGGAAGTCAGACCTCTGAAAAATCACCCTATGCCCAGTAGCTCAGTCCAGAGCCTGGTCAGGAAGCAGACCTCAGCTGCAGAGCCTGGGAAGGGGCATCCAGACCCCTGCAGACAGCCCAGACTCCCCTGGGATATCCCACCTTGAAAAAGCATCTGCTAAAACCTGCCTTGGCACAGGTGCACATAGGGAGACAGTCTTGGGCCCCACTGGAGGCTTGGGCACCAGGATAAGCAAGAGGCAGGGACAGACATCAGAGCACAGTAGATAACAAGGAAGGAGCACAGACTTCGGAGAGGACAGACCTCCATCCAAACCCTCCCCTGGCACTTCCCGGCTGTGTGACCTGAAATGAGTCACCAACACTTCCTGCACCTCGGTTTCCTTACCTGTCAATGAAGCAAGTTCAACAACCACAGCTGAGTTTGCCGAGAGGATTGAATGGAACCATCTTATGGGAAAATGCCACCCAGCACAGGCCCTGGTGTAGGACAAGTGTTCATGAGTTAGTTCCCCTCCCACCTTCTGCAAACCTAGAGTGTGCTGAAGAAAAGAGTGAGAGCCAAGAACACATCATGGGCAGAGAGAAAGCTCACGCTTCTTCATGTGGTCCAGTTCTGATCTCAGGCTCTGTAGCTGTCTCTCTAAGTTGGCCAGCTTAGCCTCAGTAACTGCAAAGCAACAGGGAGAAGGTATTTATGGAGAAGACCTTAAGTTGGAGAGTGGAGCATTTTGAATAAAAACAAAGTGGCTTACTAAGAAAACGCTTATTCCAGAAAAATAAGAAAGCAAAAGAAATAAAAGGGGAAAAATGACTACATTCCTGCTTTCCAGCTATACCTCTGCATCCCTTCACAACCTGGAACTTCAGGCCTGGACCTCTGTCTCCACATACAGCTTACATATTGTCATATTGTAAGAATTCATAAGAAAATACTCAACTCATTACTCTTCTTTCTGAAAACTTTTCTTTTCTTTTCTTTTTTTTTTTTTTTTTGAGTCGGAGTCCTGCTCTGTCGCCCAGGCTGGAGTGCAGTGGCTCAATCTCGGCTCAATGCAACCTCCGCCTCTCGGGTTCATGCCATTCTCCTGCCTCAGCCTCCCGAGTAGCTGGGACTATAGGCACCCGCCACTACGCCTGGCTAATTTTTTGTATTTTTAGTAGAGACGGGATTTCACCATGTTAGTCAGGATGGTTTCAATCTTCTGACCTCTTGATCCGCCCACCTCGGCCTCCCAGAGTGCTGGGACTACAGGCATGAGCCACCGCGCCCGGCCTAATTTTTTGTATTTTCAGTAGAGACGGGGTTTCACTGTGTTAGCCAGGGTGGTCTCAATCTCCTGACCTCATGATCCACCCGCCTCGGCCTCCCAAAGTGTTGGGATTACAGGAGTGAGCCACTGCGTCTGGCCTGAAAACTTTTCTTTGTCATTCATTTTCATTTCTCATTCCAGATACACTTTTTAATATGTTTATTGTTTTGACAGGCTGGTAGGCAAATATGAATAAGTAGGTTGTCATTGTTCTTTGTTCGTACTGAATTTGCTCTATTTTTCTCTGAACTAAGTTGTTGTGATGTTCCCCGTCACCCAGGGGTCCTAAGAGGCAGAACGTTTTCATGCCACTCTTGTGACAATGGACATAAACCCAACCCTTAAAGGGCCTATTTCCTCCCTGGCACCCCGGAGGTGCGCACTGGACTGCTTCCACTGAAGAAAAGCCAGGGCCCATCTGCTAAGGGGCCTGACGAGGGAACGGCCCTACATAGCTTAAACGTCTGCATCTGGGCACCTATGGGAGTCCCCTCAGGCCCCAAGTAAAGCTGAGAGGGCTGGCGGCGCTGGGCCAGGAAGCAGAATCGAGCATCTTCCCATGAGGCAGCAGGAGAAGCAAGAGAAGGGGACCTTCCAGCGGCCCTCCAGCTCCCCAGGACCTGGGACCCCCAGGCCACCATGCTGAGGTATGCCCCTTACCTGAATTGTCCCCACGATCTCCTTTTTGGCCCCTTGGTCCTGGAATTCCAGGAGCCCCTGTGTTTCCTGGGGGCCCCAACTTCCCAGGAGGGCCCTGCAAACCTCTGAATCCTTGATCTGTTGCAAGACAAAGGGACCCAGTGGCTGTCATTCATTTTTTTCCCAAAAATCTCAATACTCCATTCATGTTCACCCCCGGAACAGCCAGCGAGCTAACGGTGACCCAAAGAAAAAAGACCCCTGACTCTTGCATCCCAGGGGAGGGCCTGCACCAAGGCCAGTTCCCTAACCAGGCGCGACAACCCTCTGTAGGGACAACCACACATCCCTAATTCCTGTGTGAAAATATGGGATCCCGGAGAGTCAGCAAGCAGCTTTGTTTTGGAGACAATGGCATTTTACAGGGATTGTTCTGAGTGTAGCTTGGGTCCTGATGAAACGGGAGCCTCCCCAAGTCTGTGCTCGAACCCTCATGTGGAGGAAATGCCTGCTGGAGGTGGAGATTCAGAAAGACACAGGTCGGACCTGGATCTCACTTTTCCCTATTGGGTCCTTCTCACCCATCTCTGCCTGTGATGCCATTGGGTCTCCAGCACAGTGCTAGGCAGCTCTCTACATTTGTGCCCTCACCCCATCCTGCACTGCTCCCTCCCAGGCATCTGTCTCCACAGCTAAGCACCTCTGAGCCTCCAGAGTCACAGGTTCTCAGGGTATCTTTCTCCAAATATTTATTTCCAGAAAAAGCATGCATAGATCTTCCACCAGACAAACACATGCACACACATGCGCACACACACACACACACACACACACGGACACACGGACACACACACATGCATGACCACAATTGACTACTTCCATTTATGTTTCGTTCATTGCAGGGCCAGAGTGGAGAGACTAAAAATCCCCAGCACTGAGTCACCTCCTTCACATCTTCTTGTTTAGAACCTTTGTCAAATGTCTTGCTTGGACATCTCACCAGGCCAGGCACAAGGAGAAGAGGTATTTGCAGATGACTTCAATCCACAACTGAATGTGGGCATTGGCACCTGCTGCTCCCTCTGCCTGGACATTTCCCTGCATCTCTGCCTGCTTATTTGTTGTCACTCAGCTTTCAGCTTAAATATTATCTCTGGAGAAAGGTCTTTGCTAACCCTGTAATTTTAAGTAGTCACTCAGTTGTAATTCTCTGTTCTAATTTTCTGCCAATTATAGCTTCCACGTGGGACTGTTTTGTTTATTTGGTTGCATATCGATTGATCACCCACCCCACTCCTGTAGAACAAGAAGCTCATGAGAACAGGAGTCTTGTTCCCCAGCTGTTGTTTCTCCACCAAGAAGAGTGCCTGGAAACAGAGTAATGCTCAATAAACATTTATGGAATAAATGAATCCTCCAGCAGCGTGTCCTCAAATCAGCCCTCTTCTCTCTGGCTGGAGCTACCATCTGTGCCCCCTTTACCAGTGACCTCACTTTTCTATTCTCAGTTCACATCTCTGTCCCCAGGGTGCAAACCAGGGCTAGGCACACAGGAGGATTGGGCGCGAGGGAGAGGAGAGAGGCAGAGACCTCGAGCAGACACCAGATCATCTGTGCTTGTCCAGGCCTGAGTTTCCAGAAGTGTCCAGTTCTTGTCACCAGAGCCTAGTCAAGCTGCCCAGATCCCGGATGTGAGCTTTGATGCTTGCCTTCCTCCAAACTCACACCCATTCTTTGAAACATTTCATGTCACCAAACAGCTTGAGAGGTTTGTTTTTCCCAGGTGGTGAGTGGGGTGGGTCACTTCCCTGTGACTCTGCCTTGTGATGGGAGTTTTGGCTTCTCAAGGGTCCTCACCCTTGTGTACTCATGTCATCAGGTCCTGTCCAGCGGCCCTCTGGTTCCCATTCAGGGGGCCTTCCAGGCATCAAGAGGTGCTTCCATGGTAAATAAGATCCCTCTCAAGGCTGTGTCTCCTGATGCCATTGACACAATGTTGAAGAGCCCATAGGCCCAGAGGACAAAGGACTTTCAATTCGCTTAGCAAATAGGCAGATCTCCCAGGAAGGTGGGAAAGTGGAACTGACAGATTTGCATTGAGCCAGGATCCTGACTGTGCTGCAGACTTAGAGAAAGGGTGGTTTTGAGTGGGGAGAGGGTAAGCAGGAGGTAAATATACCTAGGAGCAAAGGAACCTCAGAAAGCCTGGATTCTGGAGGGGACGAGTTTCTCCCCCAAGGATGTGTACCCCTAAGTCTGTCTTCTCATAGACTCGGAGATGAATTTATGCTGTTCTTATGACTATTACTGAATTTTGCTATTTATGCCAAGATGAAAAATTGTGTTTCCAGTGTCTCAGCATGGCATGATCTCCCGCACTGTGGAGACTTAAATGCAGTGGAGACACCACAGCCCAGGCACCTCAGTGGTGTCTCAGATGGAGGCCAGGCAGATTTGAGTTCATCATGGGACAATTATCAAATACAGTAGGGGACAAGCAGAGTGAGAGCTGATAGAAATGACAAGCCTCAGAAATAGCCCTCCAAGGAGTGTGGACCCTACATGGCAGATAAATTAATATGCACTTCAAAAGAGGGTAATAATGAAGGAATAAATGAAAATTATATAATTAAATTAATAAACGAATTAAAAATAACTATAGTGCTAATAAAATAAAACACTGGTTCTTTGTCAGAGACATAAACTTAGCAATTATGGCTGTAGTAGTTTTAAAGTTGTTTCCTCCTTGTTGTAAAATTACATCTCAGGTCCTTTGCCAAAGGGCTTCACAAAGGCTCCCACTAGAGTGTGAGGAGTAAACACTCCAGCCCCTTTGTTGTTTGGTGTGGCCGTGTGACTCTGAGCTGAGACGAAGGGAGTAGCAGCTTAACGAGCGCTTACAGGTCTGCTATGGCCTTTGTGTGTCTTTCCCAATCATGGGAAGTATGCATCCCTGGAAAGTGATATGGAACAGTCACGAACTCACCTGAAAGTCTGTCCAGCTGACTGCTGCTGAGTCCAGGCCCACTCAGCTGAAATCAGCCAAAGCTCAACAAAGTGGAAGATCCAGAGCAGGAAATAAACCGTTTACCCTTGAGAGGGAAATTTACTGTTGTGTTAGCTGACTGATACAATATCAATGATTGCTAGAAAAGGTATAAGGAATTAACAAACCAGCCCAGGCGCAGTGGCTCACGCCTGTAATCCCAGCACTTTGGGAGGCCAAGGCAGGCGGATCGCCTGAGGTCAGGAGTTCAAGACCAGCCTGGCAAACATGGTAAAACTCCATCTCTACTAAAAATACAAAAATTAACTGGACGTGGTGGTGCCTGTCTGTAATCCCAGCTACTTGGGAGGCTGAGGCAGGAGAATCGCTTGAATCCGGAAGGCAGAGGTTGCAGTGAGCTGAGTACGTGCTGCTGCACTCCAGCCTGGACTACAAAGTGAGACTCCATCTCAAACAAACAAACAAACAAACAACAACAAACAAATCAGGAAGAAAAGGGATTATTATACTAGTACAGATGGTGCTGACATTATAAAATCACACTATGTGCAGTTAATTTTATAGCAACACACTGGAAAATTAGGTAAAATATATAATATTTTAAGAAAGCTTAGAATTATTTAAGTTGGCCCAAGAATGACTGATATATTATGGTAATTGATATATGACTAATCATAAAATATAGAAATGGAAGTCAAAAATTAACAACCATCCCTCCATCAACAAAATGGTTTTAAGGTGAGTTGTATAAAATCTTCAGAGAAGAGACTACTCTCGTAGAGAAATGGTTTATATCTAAAAAGCTACTTAGCTGAGATGATTAGCTGAACATGTAATTCAGAATGGATAAGGATTGAACAAAAGGAGGAAACTTTCAGAAAATCTAATTTATAAGCAGAGAGGCAAAAATACAGTTTAAAAAATAACTATTAGGCCGGGCGCGGTGGCTCAAGCCTGCACTTGGGGAGGCCGAGACCGGCGGATCAACAGGGTCAGGAGATCGGAGACCATCCTGCTAACATGGTGAACCCTGTCTCTACTAAAAAAAAATACAAAAACTAGCGGGCGAGGGTGGCGGGGCGCTTGTAGTCACCAGCTACTTGGGAGGCTAGGCCAGAGAGTATGGCGTCAACCCGGGAGGCGAGCTTGCAGTGAGCGTGAGATCCGGCCCACATGCCACTCCCAGCCTGGGCGACGAGAGGCGGAGACTCCATCCTCAAAAAAAAAAAAAAAAAATAAAAAAAAAAAAAAAGAAAAAAAAAAAAAAAACTATTAAAGTCCAGCCCTGTATTCATGGTTAATAGCAGTCTCTGGAATCTGACTTCCTACATTCATTAGCCCATGAACTAGCTGCATAATATTTGGAAAATCACTGGAACCTCTATATCCCTTGACATTCTTATTTGTAAATAAGGGAAAATAACAGCACCTATAAAATAGGGTTAATAAGTTTAACTAGTATAGTGCCTACCCCATAGGATGTGTGATGAGCATATATAGCATCAGACCAAGTAGGGTATATCCAAGGAATGCAAGGATGGCTCAACATCAAAAAGTAAATCAATGCAAATCACTAGTTTAATAAAGAGCAGGTTTTATTAAGAGCCTAATTCAGATCTGTGCAATCTTGAAGCCTAAAGCCTGTTCCCAAAACTAATACATGGTCTGAAAATTCTTCATACATTTTTTCCCAGACTCCTGTAATGCAAACTTTCTAGGATTGATTTCAAACACAGTCCAAATAAATGACACTGTCCTCCAGTTTTGTCATTTCCCCACTCAGGCCATAGAGTGGTAGCTCAGCTTGAAGCTGTTGCTTCTTGAAGTGAAGGGTGGGCAGTGGCCTACTGTCTTATTTCTTTGCATGTGCAGAGGGTAGAGAGAATGCTGTTGGTGGCAATGGTGGGCAATACCTGCGCACAGGAGGAACCACATGTCAGCAGGTACACTACTGCCTCTCAGCCCACACTGACTGTTTGTGTGACTGATTACAAATGACAGCTCCTTTCAGCAGCTGGTTCTTCAGGAAAGAGACTCTATAATTGCCTCTAGCTACATGTCCCTTACCCTCACCTTTGCACCAGTACACATTTCAGTCCATAATGTCTTGTTGCTGGGGTCCCTGAGTTTCAGGAAGCAACTTGCTCATGAGTAGGGTGTGAACCCCAGGCAGCTTCTGTGATACTGGCATTCACATAGCCCCCTAGGAAACTCAATCCACGGTGTTGCAATCCACATTGCCCCAAAACACTCCTGCTCACAGCTTTGTCCTTCCTCTTCTTCTCCCCATGCTCCATAAAATCAGTCCATCTGCTGGTTCCAAATGTCAGAATTTTACAAGAGGAAATGATTCCACATCCCTGCCTTACATGACTTAATTAGAGATGTTGAGGTAACCTGAGCATCCCTACTCACAAAGATTAGGAGGGGCTTAAGACAGTCACTTCCCATACCCCAAAAGTAGAGGACAGGAAGGGATGATTTCCACTGTGAGAGCACAAATGTCACCCAAGGTGGGTCAGCAACCTTCAATTCTCTCCAGGCCTCCTTTTACTGACAAGGGAATGGGGATTATTAAACCACTTCTGCTGAACAGCCCACTCCTTGCAGGGCCTACGGTGGAGTCCCTGGGGCATTTCTCCAAACTTAAATAATGAAGCACTTAGAGCCTCTTATGCTCAGTGGCATCCTCTGGATGCCAGTACTACTTGCTTGACACTCTTGCCTTGATGTTAACAGACTAAAGAAAATGCTGAAAATTCATCTGATAAAGTGCAGCACACTTTCATAATGAAAACAATCTTAGCTAACTAGAAAAAAAGAGGAAACTTTTTTACCTTGACACAAGGTACTTACTAGACACTTAAAACAGCAACATTTTCAATGGTGACGTATTGAAAGTGTTCCTGTTACATAATCAGGGCCAACTTCACATTATACACAAAGAGTCCATTTTCATTGTGTCTCTTCAAAAGCTATAGAGGTTTCTGTCCCCTATATAAAGATAAGAATTGAGACATTAAAATATAAATGTCATATAGGAACAGGAAAAATTTCCATCACTTGTAAATACAAACAGTATTTATGAAATATAATAGAATCAAAGATGGCCAAATAGGAATAGTTCCAGTGTGCGGCTCCCAGCAAGATTGATGCAGAAGACAGGTGACTTCTGCATTTTCAACTGAGGTAACTGGTTCATTTCACTAGGACTGGTTGGACAGTGGGTACAGCCCACAGAGGGCAAACTGAAGCAGGGTGAGGCATCGCTTCACCCACGAAGCACAAGGGGTTGGGGGATTTCCCTTTCCTAGCCAAGGGAAGCCGTGACAGACTGTATCTGGAGAAACGGTACACTCCTGACCAAATACTGCACTATTCCCACTGTCTTAGCAATCGGTAGACCAGGAGATATCCTCCCATACCTGGGTCGGCAGGTCCCATGCCCACGGAGCTTTGCTCACTGCTAGCGCAGCAGTCTGAGATGGACTGGCAATGCTGCAGCTGGATAGGGGGGCGGTGTCTGCCATTACTGAGGCTTGAGCAACTCACAGTGTAAAGAAAGAGGCCTGGAAGCACAAACTGGGCAGAGCCCACTGCAGCTCATCAAGGCCTACTGCCTCTATAGATTCCACCTCTTGGGGCAGGGCATAGTAGAACAAAAGGCAACAGGCAGCTTCTGCAGACTTAAATGTCCCTGTCTAACAGCTCTGAAGAGAGCAGTGGTTTTCTCAGCATGGTGTTTGAGCTCCGTGAACAGACAGACTGCCTCCTCAAGTGGGTCCCTGACCCCCATTTAGCCTGGCTGGGAAACACCTCCCGGGGGGGCCGACAGACACCTCAAACAGGCGGTGCCCCGCTGGGATGAAGCTTCCAGAGGAAGGATCAGGTAGCAATACTTGCCATTCTGTAGCCTCCTCTGGTGATACCCAGGCAAACAGGGTCTGGAGCGAACCTCCGGCAAACTCCAACAGACCTGCAGCTGAGGGGTCTGCCTGTTAGAAGGAAAACTAACAAACAGAAAGGAATAGCATCAACATCAACAAAAAGGACATCCACACCAAAACCCCATCTGTAGGTCACATCAAAGATCAAAGATAGATAAAACCACAAAGATGGGGAGACACCAGAGTAGAAAAGCTGAAAATTCCGAAAAAAAGAGTGCCTCTTCTCCTTCAAAGGATCACAGCTCCTCGCCAGCAAGGGAACAAAACTGGATGGAGAATGAGTTTAATGAGAGAGTTTAATGAGAGAGAGTTTAATGAGAGAGTTTAATGAGTTAATGACAGAAGTAGGCTTCAGAAGGTTGGTAATAACAAATTTGTCCAAGCTAAAGGAGCATGTTCTAACCCATTGCAAGGAAGCCAAAAACCTTGAAAAAAGGTTAGATAAATGGCTAACTAGAATAAACAGTGTACAGAAGACCTTAAATGACCTGATGGAGCTGAAAGCCATGGCACGAGAACTTCTGACGCATCACAAGTTTCAATAGCCGATTTGATCAAGTCAAAGAAAGGATATCAGTGATTGAAGATCAAATTAATGAAATAAAATGAGAAGACAAAACTAGAGAAAAACAGAGTGAAAAGAAATGAATAAAGCCTCCAAGAAATATGGGACTATGTGAAAAGACCAAATATACATTTGATTAGTGTACTGGAAAGTGACAAGAAGAATGGAGCCAAGTTAGAAAACACTCTTCAGGATGTTATCTGAGAGAACTTCCCTAACCTAGCAAGGCAGGCCAATACTCAAATTCAGGAAATACAGAGAACACCACAAAGATACTCCTCGAGAAGAGCAACCCCAAGACACATAATTGTCAGATTCACCAAGGTTGAAATGAAGGAAAAAATGTTAAGGGCAGCCAGAGAGAAAGGTCGGGTTACCCACAAAAGGAAGCCCATCAGACTAATAGCAGATCGCTCAGTAGAAACCCGACAAGCCAGAAGAGAGTAGGGGCCAATATTCTACATTCTTAAAGAAAAGAATTTTCAACCCAGAATCTCATATGCAGCCAAACTAAGCTTCATAAGTGAAGGAGAAATAAAATCCTTTACAGACAAGCAAATACTGAGAGATTTTGTCACCACCAGGCCTGCCTTATAAGAGCTTCTGAAGGCAGCACTAAGCATGGAAAAGAACAACTGGTACCAGCCACTACAAAACATGCCAAATGGTAAAGACCATTCATGCTATNACCCACAAAAGGAAGCCCATCAGACTAATAGCAGATCGCTCAGTAGAAACCCGACAAGCCAGAAGAGAGTAGGGGCCAATATTCTACATTCTTAAAGAAAAGAATTTTCAACCCAGAATCTCATATGCAGCCAAACTAAGCTTCATAAGTGAAGGAGAAATAAAATCCTTTACAGACAAGCAAATACTGAGAGATTTTGTCACCACCAGGCCTGCCTTATAAGAGCTTCTGAAGGCAGCACTAAGCATGGAAAAGAACAACTGGTACCAGCCACTACAAAAACATGCCAAATGGTAAAGACCATTCATGCTATGAAGAAACTGCATCAATTAATGGGCAAAATAACCAGCTGACATCATAATGACAGGATCAAATTCAAACATAACAATATTAACCTTAAATGCAAATGTGCTAAATGCCCCAATTAAAAGACACAGACTGGCAAAATGGATAAAGAGTCAAAACTCATCAGTGTGCTATATTCAGGAGACCCATAAAAGATGGAGGAAGATCTACCAAGCAAATGGAAAGGAAAAAAAAACACAGGGGTTGTAATCCTAGTCTCTGATAAAACAGACTTTAAACCAATAACAATCAAAAGAGACAAAGAAGGCCACTACATAATGGTAAAGGAATCAATTCACCAAGAAGATATACTATACTAAATATATATGCACCAAATACAGGAGCATACAGATTTATAAAGCAATTCCTTAAAGACCTACAAAGAGACTTAGACTCCCACACACTAATAATGGGAGACTTAAACACCCCACTGTCAATATTAGACAAATCAATAAGACAGAAGGTTAACAAGGATATCCAGGATTTGAACTCAGCTCTGGACCAAGCAGACCCAATAGACATCTACAGAACTCTCCACCCCAAATCAATAGAATATACATTCTTCTCAGCACCACATCACACATATTCTAAAATTGATCACATAAATGGTAGTAAAACATTCCTCAGCAGATGTAAAAGAACAGAAATCACAACAAACTGTCTCTCAGACCACAATGCAATCAAATTAGAACTCAGGATTAATAAACTCACTCAAAACCACAGAACTACATGAAAAACTGAACAACTTGCTCCTGAATGACTACTGGGTAAATAACGAAATGAAGGCAGAAATAAAGATGTTCTTTGAAACCAATGAGAATAAAGACACAATGAACCAGAATCTCTGGGACACATTTAAAGCAGTGTGTGGAGGGAAATTTACAGCACTAAATGCCCACAAGAGAAAGCAGGAAAGATCTAAAATTGACACCCTAGCATCACAATTAAAAGAACCAGAGAAGCAAAAGCAAACAAATTTAAAAGCTAGCAGAAGGCAAGAAATAACTAAGATCAGAGCAGAACTGAAGGCGATAGAGACACAAAATAAACCCTTCAAAAAATCAATGAATCCAGGAGCTGGTTTTTGAAAAGATCAACAAAATAGGTAGACCACTAGCAAGACAGTTAAAGAAGAAAAGAGAGAAGAATCAAATAGATGCAATAAAAAATGATAAAAGGGATATCACCACCAGTCCCACAGAAATACAAACTACCATTAGAGAATACTGTAAACACCTCTATGCAAATAAACCAGAAAATCTAGAAGAAATGGATAAATTCCTGGACACATACACCCTTCCCAAGACTAAACCAGGAAGAAGTTGAACCCCTGAATAGACCAATAACAGGCTCTGAAATTGAGGCAATAATTAATAGCCTACCAACCAAAAAAAGTCCAGGGCCAGAGAGATTCACAGCCGAATTCTACCAGAGGTACAAAGAGGAGCCGGTACCATTGCTTCTGAAACTATTTCTATCAATAGGAAAAGGGAATCCTCTCTAACTCATTTTATGAGGTTAGCATCATCCTGATACCAAAGCCTGGTAGAGACACACACAAAAAAAGAGAATTTTGGGCCAATATCCTGATGAAGATTGATGTGAAAATCCTCGATGAACATTGATGTGAAATCCTCCATAAAATGCTGGCAAACCGAATCCAGCAGCACATAAAAAAGCTTATCCATCATGATTAAGTGGGCTTCATCCCTGGGATGCAAGGCTGGTGCAACATACGCAAATCAATAAACATAATCCATCACATAAACAGAACCAATGACAAAAATTATATGATTATTGCAATAGATTCAGAAAAAGCCTTCAAGAAAATTCAACAGCCCTTCATGCTAAAAACTCTCATTAAACTAGGTATAGATGGAATGTATCTCAAAATAATAAGAGCTGTTTATGACAAACTTATAGCCAATATCATACTGAATGGGCAAAAACTGGAAGCTTTCCCTTTGAAAATTGGCACAAGACAAGCATGCCTTCTCTCACCACTCCCATTCAACATAGTGTTGGAAGTTCTGGCTAGGGCAATCAGGCAAGAGGAAGAAATAAAAGATATTCAATTAGGAAAAGAGGAAGTCAAATTGTCTCTGTTTGCAGATGACATGATTGCATATTTAGAAAACCCCATCGTCTCAGCCCAAAATCTCCCTAAGTTGATAAGCAACTTCAGCAAAATCTCAGGATACGAAATCAATGTGCAAAACTCACAAGCTTTCCTATACATCAATAACAGACAAACAGAGAGCCAAATCATGAGTGAATTCCCATTCACAATTACTACAAAGAGAATAAAATACCTAGGAATTCAACTTACAAGGGATGTGAATGACCTCTTCAAGGAGAACTACAAACCATGGCTCAATGAAATAAAAAAGGACACAAACAAATGGAAGAACATTCCATGCTCGTGGATAGGAAGAATTAATATCATGAAAATGGCCACACTGCCCAAAGTAATTTATAGATTCAATGCTATCCCCATCAAGCTACCACTGACTTTCTTCACAGAATTGGAAAAAACTACTTTAAGTTCATATGGAACCAAAAAAGAGCCTGCATTGCCAAGACAATCCTAAGCAAAAAGAACAAAGCTGGAGGCATCATGCTACCTGACTTCAAACTATACTACAAGGCTACAGTAACCAAAACAGCATGGTATTGGTACAAAACTGAGATATCGACAAATGGAACAGAACAACAACCTCAGAAATAACACCACACATCTACAACCGTCTGATCTTTGACAAACCTGACAAAAACAAGCAATGGAGAGAGGATTCCCTATTTAATAAATGGTGCTGGGAAAACTGGCTAGCCATATGTAGAAAGCTGAAACTGGATCCCTTCCTTACACCATATACAAAATTAACTCAAGATGGATTAAAGGCTTAATGTAAGATTTAACACTATAACAACCCCAGAAGAAATCCTAGGCAATACCATTCAGGACATAGGCGTGGACAAAGACTTCATGACTAAAACACCAAAAGCAATGGCAACAAAAACCAAAATAGACAAATGGAATCTAATTAAACTAAAAATCTTCTGCATGGCAAAAGAAACTATCATCAGAGCAAGCAGGCAACGTACAGAATGGGAGAAAATTTTTGCAATCTACCCATCTGACAAAGGGCTGGTATCCAGAATCAACAAAGAACTTAAACAAGTTTACAAGAAAAAAAAAAAAAAATCAAACAACCCCATCAAAAAGTGGGCAAAGGATATGAACAGATGCTTTTCAAAAGAAGACATTTATGCAGTCAACAGACATATGAAAAAATGCTCATTATCACTGGTCATCAGAGAAATGCAAGTCAAAACCACAATGAGATACCATCTCACACCAGTTAGAATGGCGATCATTAAAAAATCAGGAAACAATAGATGTTGGAGAGGATGTGGAGAAACAGGAATGCTTTTACACTGTTGGTGGAAGTGTAAATTAGTTCAAACATTGTGGAAGACAGTGTGGCGATTCCTCAAGGATCTAGAACTAGAAATACCATTTGACCTAGCAATCCCATTACTGGGTATATACCCAAAGGATTATAAATCATGCTACTACAAAGACATGTGCACACATATGTTTATGGCGGCACTATCCACAATAGCAAAGACTTGGAACCAACCCAAATGTCAATCAATGATAGAATGGATTAAGAAAATGTGGCACATATGCACCATGGAATACTATGCAGCCATAAAAAAGAATGAGTTCATTTCCTTTGCAGGGACATGGATAAAGCTGAAAACTATCATTCTAAGCAAGCTATCACAAGGACAGAAAATCAAACACCGCATGTTCTCACTCATAGGTGGGGGTTGAACAATGAGAACACATGGACACAGGGTGGGGAACATCACATGCTGGGTCCGGTTTGGGGGTGGGGGCCAGGTGGAGGGATAGCATTAGGAGAAATATCTAATGTAAATGAAATTTGAGGGATGCAGCAAACCAACATGGCACATGTATCCATGTAACAAACCTGCATGTTGTGCACATGTACCCTAGAACTTAAAGTATAATAATAAAAAATATATATATATAACAGAATCAGTTATATTAGAAGTATTAGTGGGAAAATGAGAATCCAAAAGATGGTTGGGTATAAGATCAACAGAAATTAAGAGTTTTTTTTTTTTTAACAAATCAGCAATAATTAATTTAAAATCTTATAAAAATAGTAACAATAGCAAATAAAAGCATAAAGAAAGCAAAAATAATCCTAATAAGAAACAAGAAGATATCAATTTTCAGAGGCTTGAAGTATTTATCTATAAAATTGGGAATACACATGGTCCTGGATTTTTGATGGTTTAACTTACAATTTATCAACTTTACAATGATTCAAAAGTGATGTGAATTCAGTAGAAGCCATACTTTGAGTACACATACAATCCTTCATTCACTTCCAGTACAGTATTCAAAAAAGTCCATGAGATAGTCAATACCTTATTATAAAATAGGCCATGTATTAGATGATTTTGCCCAACTACAGGCTAATGTAGTGTTCTGGGCATGTTTAAGGTAGTTTAAGTTAAGCTATGATTTTTGGTAGGTTACGTGTATTAAATGCATTCCCAACTTATGATATTTTCATCTTGCAATGTATTTATCATGATATAACCCCATCATAAGTCAAGGAATATCTGTATATCCTTCTCCTTCTTTTTAAAATAATTTGGAGGAGGACTCAATAATTTGTGTGCTGCATCCTAAGTGCATGCGGAATGGTGATCAGATTAAAATGCTTCCTTCATAAAAGACTGAGAAATTGTTCCCCTCATACTCATTGGTTTTCTGAGTGTAGATTCAGAACTTCCTTGCACCCAGGAAAAGCAATAAATGCCGAAGAAGAGTGTTCACAGGTATTGGGGTGGAGAAGTGGGAGCCTTTCTGGGAGCATGTTACAGGGGAGAAGTGGGAGGTGGGACACATATGTGGCTGCCTCCTCAAGCAAGTAGGGACATGGTCTCATTCCTGCGCAGCCCTGGGGTATGGGAGCATGGTCCCATTCCATGCAGACCTGAGATTAGGATGAATCACTGAGGCCTGGGACTGAGCCCTGAGTGCCACCATCACTGCTGGGATGCAGAAATCATTCAGGTGGCTGCATGGAGGACAGAAGGCATGGTATCCCCACCCACAAATGGACCATGTGGATTCGTGATGCCCATGTGTTCTTCCAAATGGTGTCTGTAGCTCCCCATTCCCCTGCACCATCTCAGGGAGGAGAGCAGGTGGCCCCTCCCATCAAACAAAGAAAGCACATCTTGAGATTGAATTTTCCAATATTCAGGCAAGTGGGGGCTCAGAGCCAGAGTTCATTTGATTTACAAAAATACAGAAATGTGATATTTCTTGGAACCAGAGCAGAGGAAACACATATAAACACATTCACGATTTATTACATACACTTAAATCGTCTTTGTTCAGCTCAGGGGTGGGGTGGCTGGGAGCATGAACTTCAGATCCAGGAAGATGGGTTTGGATCCAGCCTCTGCCATTTGCTCTCTAGAATAATACTCAAAACATTTCACTCCTCCAAGCTTCAGTGTCCTTATAAAAAAATGGAGAAAACAATACTGGTCCCATGACATTGTGTGAAGATTGAATAATATGTAATAAGCCATATTAGAATTGCTTGTCAAGGTGTGTGGTGCATGATATGTGCTCAGTCAATAGCCTCTGTGTGTAGTAACAGCTCTGGTAGTAATTTTGCTAGCTGGGGGGATGGTAATAATTGTGACAGCAACAAGTATTTCATCCCCATTTTATAGATGAACACATAAGCTCAAGGAAAAAAAATCCCCAAGAGTCACCAGTTACCTTGCCTACCCCATGACACATCCTAAGACCTGACCCACGTTAATTTTAATGATTATCTGGGTGAATGGATTAATGAAAGGGAAAAGTGGAGCCAGTGGTGTGGGGGGAGGGGGTGGTGTGAATGCCTACTTAAGTCTAAAGTGGGGTGCAGAGTCGTTCATCAGCAGAAAGTTACTTGGATTACGTCTGCAGTGGGGGGCTCTACCCTAGAGGCCTAGGCCGGCTGTCTTCAGGTCAGGGGGCTGAGTTGGCATCCAAAGACTCAAAGGAATGAATTGTACATGTCAGTCACAGGGTTGGCTTGGACACCACCGTGCTGGGGCACCACTGGGCCCTCTGACCACCTGGAGGATCTGACCAGGCCTGCCACAGAGACCTCAGAGTGCCAGAGAATCTCCACTGCAGCCTTACCTCTGTACAGTCAGGGCTTCTTTGAAGTCTGCCTCTCTCTGTCATTATAATTGGCCAGGACTGCTCATCCTGATGGCACTGGGCAGGCAGTGGGCTGCAGAGGGAAAGCTAAGGGCATCAGGAGGCAGGCACTCTGTGTGACGTCAAAGGGTCCTTCTACTCCAAGACCTCACTGCTGCCATCTGTAAGTGAAGGAACTGGACCAGATGGGGAATAAGGAGGGCTCCATCTCATCCCGAAGGCCAAGCCTAGGAATTGCTGCCTGGGGTGCAGTGCTGGGAGGGTTTGCAAGGGGAGTGTCAAGGAAGGCCAGTGATTCTGGGGAAGAGTCAGGGCCCATCAGGGGAATGAAGTGGTTAAGGATGCCTTCAGCCCTAATAGCCACAAGTGAATTCTGTTGAAAAGGAGTTCCAGCATCTCAGAGACCAAGTGGATCCTGGGGATGGAAACCGAAGGCCAGACAGGATCCTCCCTGTCCCGTAGCATAAATGCTTCTTAGAACTCACAGATTGTCAGTCGGTTGTACAGGCAGGTCCTGTCATTCCACCGCCCGTCTGTGTACATCTCCACACATTGCTCTGTTCCCCGACCCGCGGGCTTCCCTGGGTACCAGTTGGTGTAGTTTACAGGGGTCCCGTCTGAGTAGCGGAAGTCTCCAGGGCTTGGACCCTCAGTCAGGCCCACATAGGCATACGTGTTGTACTTCTTCACGAAGCTTGCAATGGCCTCGTTTTCCTCTGGACTACTTGGGACAGCAATGCGGCCGCCTGCTTTGGGGCATGCCTTCCGAATGGCATCAAAAGTGATGGACCGTCCATTGGTGGAGAAGACCTTCTCTCCTACTGCCAGTATGGACCCCTGTAGACTAAGGGCTGGGAGCGGAGGAGTCCGGGTCAAGCCAGTGACTGCTTTGTCTCTAAGCCACCTCTCTCACCTGTGCTCTCTGCCACCGGACTTTCCCCAGCCTCTCCATCTCTGCCTCTCTGTGTCTTCTCTTCCTCTTCCAATTGCAATTTTCTAAATTCTCTTCTAGGCTCTCATTCATGTACTCATTCATCTATTTAACAATTACTTATTGCCAGAAATGGTGCAATTTTCTGGGATTCAATAGAAAGCAAGAATAGGCAAAGACCTTGCTTTCCTAAGTCATTAGGAGTGGATTGTGTACACTTCTGTCACCTCTGGGCCATTCCGAAATATCAGGAATCATCATTCCTTTCTGAAGACCTGAATGTCCACACACTTCTCTGCATCAAAAGGATATGACAATTGTAAATATATATGTACCCAACACCAGAACACCAAGGTAAAAGCAAATATTATTAGATGTAAAAGGAGAGACAGACTCCAATACAACAATAATTGGGGACTTCAACAGTTTACTGTCTGCATTGTTAGATCATTTAGACAGAACATCAACCAAAAAAAGTTGGTTTAAACTGTATTGCAGACCAAATGGACCTAATAGACATTTGCAGAACATTTCATCTGACAGCTACAGAATACCCATTCTTCTTATCAGCACATGGAACATTCTCTAGGATACACCGTTTTAGGCTACAAAGTAAGTATCAATGAATAAAAATATTAAAATGATATCAAGAACCTTTTCTGACCACAATGGAGTAGGAAGGAAATTTAAAAATTTCTCGAAACAAATGAAAATAGAAACACAACAAACCAAAACCTGTGGTAGACAACAAAAGCAGTAGTAACAGGGAAATTTATAACATTACATGCCTACATCAGAAAAGTAGAAAGATTTCAGATAAAAACCTAAAATTCATCTTAAGAAACTTGAAAAGCAAGAAAAAAGCCAAACCCCAAATTAGTAGAAAGAGAGAAATTTTTAAATTTGGAGCAGAGGCTGGGTGCAGTTGCTCACACCTGTAATCCCAGCACTTTGGGAGGTAGAGGTGAGTGGATCACCTGACGTCAGGAGTTTGAGACCAGTCTGACCATGTTGAAACCCCACAGCTACTAAAAATACAAAAAAATTAGCTGGACGTGGTGGTGGACGCCTGTAATCCCAGCTACTCAGGAGGCTGAGGCAGGAGAATTGCTTGAACACGGTAAGCAGAGGTTACTGTGAACTAAGATCGCACCATTGTACTCTAGTCTGGGCAACAGAGTGAGACTCTGTCTCAAAAAGAAAAAAAAATGTGCGGAAATAAGCAAAAAGTATACTAAAAAAGCAGCACAAAATACCAACAAAATGAAAAGTTGGGGAATTTTTTGTTTGTTTGTTTGAGACAAGATCTTGCTCTGTCACCCAGGATGGAGTGCAGTGGCATTATGTCCGGAATTGGTGGGTTCTTGGTCTCGCTGACTTCAAGAATGAAGCCATGAACCCTCACGGTGAGTGTTACAGCTTTTAAAGATGGTGTGTCCAGAGTTTGTTCCTTCAGATGTTCAGATGTGCTCAGAGTTTCTTCCTTCTGGTGGGTTCGTGGTCTCACTGACTTCAGGAGTGAAGCTGCAGACCTCCGAGGTGAGTGTTAACAGCTCTTAAAGGCAGTGTCTGGAGTTGTTGGTTCCTTCAGGTGGGTTCGCAGTCTCGCTGGCCTCAGGAGTGAGGCTGCAGACCTTTGCAGTGAGTGTTACAGCTCATAAAGGCTGCACGGACCCAAAGAGTGAGCAGCAACAAGATTTATTGTGAAGAGCTAAAGAACAAACCTTCCACAGTGTGGAAAGGGGCCTGAATTGCCGCTACTGGCTGGGGCAGCCTGCTTGTATTCCCTTATCTGGCCCCACCCACATGCTGCTGATTGGTCCATTTTACAGAGAGCTGATTTGTCCGTTTTACAGAGAGCTGATTGGTCCGTTTTGGCAGAGTGCTGACTGGTGAGTTTATAATCCTGTAGTTAGACACAAAAGTTCTCCAAGTCCCCAGATTAGCTAGACACAGAGGCTGATTGGTGCATTTACAAACCTTTAGCTAGACACAGAGTGCTGATTGGTGCATTTACAAACTTTTAGCTAGACACAAGAGTGCTGACTAGTGCGTTTACAAACCTTTAGCTAGACAGAGAAGTTCTAGGAGCCCCTACCCATCCCAGAAGCCCAGCCAGCTTCACCTCTCACTGGCACTCTTCCCAGGACTTTGTGGCACCTAGCCCGGGCACACTGGCAGCCCAGAGGGAGCTCGTCCCTCCATCAAGCCCAGCCCATGCCCACCCGGAACCCGCGCCTGCCAGCACGCGCGGCGCGCAGCCCCGGCTCCCGCCTGTGCCTCTCCCTCCACACCTCCACACGAACAGAGGAAGCCAGCTCTGGCCTTGGCCAGCCCCAGAGAGGGGCCCCCACAGCGCAGCGGTGGGCTGAAAGGCTCCTGGAGCGCGGTTAGGGCAGACGTCGAGGCTGAGGAGGTGGCGAGAGCGAGCGAGGGCTGCTAACACATTGTCACCTCTCAGCATGATCATGGCTAACTGCAGCCTTCGACTCCTGTGCTCAAGTGATCCTCTTGACTCAGTAATTCTGAGTAGCTGGGACTACAGGCATGTGTCATCACACCAGGCTAAAATTTTTTTTTTTTAGCTTTTCAAAGATGAGTTTTTGCTGTATTTCCCAGGCTCGTTTCAAACTCCTGGCCTCAAGTGACCCTTCCGTTTCAGCCTCAGTGCTGGAATTACATGTATGAGCCACCATGCCTAGCTGAAAAGTTGGGTTTTTGAACAAATAAACATAATTGACAAACCATTAGCTAGAAAAGTAAGAAAAAAAGAGAAGACCTATATAAAAATCAGAAACAAGAAAGGAGACATTATATAACTGATATCACAGAAAGACAAAGGATCATTAAAGACCTTTATAAACAACTGTTTATAAACAAAAATAAATTATCTCACGCCAGGTAGACTGCCTTTTATCAATAAGACAAAAAAGAATAAATACTGGTGCGGGTACAGAGAAAAGGGAACTCTTACACACTTTTGGTGGAAATGGAAAGTACTACAGCCATTGTGGAGAACAAAATGAAGCTTTCTCGAAAACCTAAAACTAGAACTATCATATGATCTAGCAATCCCACTACTGGGTATTCAAAGAAAAGGAATCCAGTATGTTAAAGAGGTATCTGCCTTCCTGTGTTTATTGTAGAGCTATTCATAATAGCCAAGATATGGAATCAACCTAAGTGTCTATCAGTGAATGAATGAAATTTTTAAAAATGTAGTAACTAAACACAATGGAATACAGTTCATCCATAGGAAAGAATAAAATTCTGCCATTCATGGCAACATGGATGAACCATTATGTTAAGTGAAATACAGCCAGGAAAAGAAAATTAAACACAGCATGTTCTCACTCATTTGTGGATGCTAAGAAAACTTAGCTAATATCGTAGAAGTAAACACAGAACAGTAAGCAAACAGTAGAACAGAATGTATTAGAGGCTGGGAAGATTAAGGGGAATGAGAAATGGGAAAGGTGGGGCAATGGGTATAAAATTACAGTTAGATAGGAGAAATGAGTTGTAGCCTTCTTTAGCACTGTAGGGTGACCATAGCCAACCAAAAAATTACTGTATACTTGAGAGGATTTTGAATGTTATCAACACAAAACAATGATAAGTTTTTCAGGTGATGGATATGCTGCTTACCTTGATTTCATCATTGCGCATTACATACATGCATCAAAATAGTCCACTGTGCCCATACATATGCAAAATAATTGTGTCAAAAATAACATTTTTTAAATTAAAAAGAGAATAAAGAATACATTACCAGAAGTAAAAACAAACAAACTCCAAGAAAAGGCTATAGTTACGATTATATCCCTATGTGTCAATCTGAAAAGATGGCTGGGATATATAAAAGAAAACACTAATTGTAGAAGAGTATATGTAGTATGATCTTATTGGTGCAAGGTAAGAGAATGTGTGTTTGTGTGTCTGCACGTGTGTGTTCCTTAGCCTATTTCTTTGAAGACAGTTGCTGCTACTTGCCAGTTTCAATTCCTCCAAGGTACAGAATGGGAAAACCTCTCTCCCTCTCCTCAAAACCTCAGTAAAACATGATGTGTTTCTCTAGGGTTTGGAAAGTTCAAAATGTTCAGGGCAGAAAGAAGGGTGACAGGGCTGCAATGGCAAAATGAAAATAAAACAAGTAATGTGATTTTTAAGGCAAATTGGATGCTATTTCTAGGCAACAGAAAGATATTTATTGTGTTATTCTTTTTAAGAATAAAATGTCATTATTAGAGAGGCATCAATGTAATATATATGTGTGTAAATACACAGCACACAACATATGTGTGTGTACATATGTGTATAATGCATACACACATATTTGCTTAGTTTACTGGCAGCCTCAGGAAAGAAAAGCCTTAACTTCCATCCCCTTCATGTGACTGAGCTGTCCCTTAGATTCTGACATTATAAGTGATCTTGAAATATATCCATGATTAGTAAATTAATTTGTGCATTCCCTTGTCTTCAGGTACAGGTAGAATAAGCATGTTCCTCTGACTCTGGGAAGGTTCTAGCAGAGGACTGAGCTGGAAAAAGGATTTCTAGACAATTTTGGCAATCCATCTAATCCCTGTCAGCCTCAGTTGACTGAAGTATGGAATGGGGATTTACTCTCTGTACAGCTCATAGAGTGCTGTGATGATCCAAAGTGACAGAAAGAACCAGCAGTCACAAACAGCCTCCTCCTACTGCTAGCACCCATGGCAGCTGGAAAAGGGGTCAGGGGAAGGGTCCCCTGAGCACTAAGAGAGAGGCCTCAAATATGCAGAGAAGCCCATGCACTGTCCTTAGGGTATGTGCATGGCCTCCACTCTGCACCCCTTTGAAACAGGAGAGTCCCCTGATCCCCCTCACAGGATGCATGGCAGGGGTGTGGCTCACCTGTTTGGTTGCCCCACTGCTCAAACCCCTAGGGGGAGCATGCAGATGGGCAGGTGCAGAGGCTGGGGTGAGTGCTTTGTGGTCCAGCCCCACAGTAGTGTCTAGGGATGGGTGCCTGTAACCCTTGTGTTACAAAGCTCTTTCAGCTTTGCATACACAGGTGGCTTAAGTGTTAATCAGCTCAATGGACCCTCTGCCTTATCATAAGGGCAGAGGGCCAGTGTGACAGCTTTCTGTATCCCAAGCATTCACCCAGCATCCTGGAAGAATCAGATCACATGTGGGCTTGAAGGATGTGTGCAAGATTTTATTGAGTGGTGGAGGTGGCTCTCAGTGAGATGGATTGGGGGCCGGAAAGGGGAATGGAGTGGGAAGGTGATCTTCCCTTGGAGGCGGGCCACCCAGTAGCTGGTATCTTCTCTGATCACCTCTGTGCAAACTCCCCTCAGTGTTCAGATGTTCCTCCTCTTCTCTCTGTCTCTCTCTGCCACATCGTTCCACTGTCCATTTGCTTGTCTGCTGGTCTGCTGGTCTGCTTCTGGAGCCTGGGGTTCAGGGTTTATATGGTTGCAGGATAGGGGTCGTGGCAGGCCAAAAGGCAGCTTTTTGGTCATGAAAAGAGAAATGTCTTTTCCCATTTAGGGCCACGGGTCTTCAGGCTTGAGGGTGGGGCCTTTGTTGGGGAACCACCCTTTTTCTACCCAGTGTTTCACTGTCTCCCGTCACTATCATTTCCCCCCTCTGAAGAGGCACATCTGACTGCCATTAGAATATGGACGATGACCAGTCTTGGCCACTTCCTGCTGACAGGGGGAGTTGTTTTGGTGAAAATGTCAGTCAGATTCCTCCCAGAGGTCTATCTAAGGGTCCCTGGCAAAGGGGAGCCATCATCTGAGGCTCTGATTGCCTGAACATCTTGAGTTTGATGACCTCTAAGTGAGAGAGGAAAAAAGTTTTATAAGGTTAAATAAGCATGGGTTAAAAGTATGTATTATACAAGGAAAGAATCTAGTGCCAAAGACACAGAAATAAGAAGTAAAATGTACTAATTACCCTGAAAACACTATTGTACCCCATGGTATAGAAGAGAACAAAGGTAGGAACAGCAAGCATAGGCAAGACTATAAAGAGAACATACATGGAATGTTAATTAACACTTATCTTTTGTGATTTTTAGCTTGAATTTCCTGATCTCTTCACAATGGTATTTTGGGTGCTCTTCTAGCTTGAAAGAGGTGACTCTGTTGGCTTCCCAGGCCTTTCCTCATATACTGAATCCAAGAGTCTATTCTGGTGACCTTGACCTTCACCACTGTAGGAGTGGAAAGAAGTACAGTGCAAGGTCCCTCCCAACCAGGACATATTGAAGGAGAAAGGTAAAGAAGTACCTTTACCAGTACTAGGCCCCCTGGGTTGAATAGAGGTGGGCCTGGTTCACGGGACTGGGCCTTCAACAGTTGTTTCAGTTTCTGTTGGAAATGGACCAAAGAGGCTTGTGCTTAATTAAATCAGAGGTTTCTTGGTCTAGCAAGAAATCATTCGTGAGAAAAGACCATCCATACATAGTCTCAAAGGGACTCAAACCCAGCCTTGAAGAAGTGTTTCTGATACATAGCAGGACTATGGAAAGAAGAGTAGTCCAGGGGAGATGAGTCCCCTGAGACAGTTTCTTCAGGTGCCTTTTGATAATGTCATTTGTCTTTTCCACCTTTCCTGAGGATTGTGGTCTCCTCAGGAACTGTATTATATGCCTAGTGCCTTTGAGACCCCCCTGGGTGACAGCTGCCTTGAATGAGGGGCTATTATTGCTCTGGAGGTACTTAGGGAGTCCAAAGTGAGGAATTATCTCATTGATTAGTACTATTATCACCTCAGAGGCTTTCTCTGTCTGACGTGGAAATGCTTCTACTCAGTTAGTGAAGGTATCTATCCATACTAGAGGTACTGGATGCCCCTTGCCTTTGGCATATGGGTGAAATCCATTTGCCAGTCTTCCCCCAGGTAGCCTTGGAGAAGATGCTGTTAATTAAGGGGATTGTTTTTAAGGCAGGTCTTGCAAGCATTAACAACCTGTTTAACTGTTTGTATCAGGTTTTTATCTGAGAACAACTTGAGCCAGTTGATAGGTTTTATCTTTACCTAGGTGGAAGGCCTGGAGAAGGCTTTTAATAACTTTTCATTGGTTGCCAGCTGGTAGATAAAGCATACCATCCCAAGAGGTGGCCCATTCTATTTCCACAGGAGAGTATTGAGGTTTTATTTCTCTGATGGGGCCCTCCCAGATCAGTGGGGCTTCAAGTGGGTCAGAGACCTGGGGCCCCCTTGCTGCTGATTTAGCTGCTCAGTCTGCCAGCCTGTTTCTCTCAGCTATTTCATCCATCCCTCTTTGGTGGCCTTTACAATGTATTACTGCCACTTCCCATGGGAGGAAAACTGAATGAAATAGTCTATTAATTTCCTCATGGCATTTAATGATACCCATTAGCTGTGAGGAAGTTCCTCTCTTTCCAGATAGTGGCATGGGTAAGGAGAACTAGGAAAGGATACTTAGAATCAGTATAAATGTTAACTGTTTTTCCTTTGCTTAATTCGAGTGCTCTCATGAGGGTGATTAGTTTGACCAGTTGAGCACTTGTGCCAGAGGAGAGAGGTGTGCTCTCAACAATATAGTTCAGAGTAACTACTGCATACCCTGCTTTATGATTTCCTTTTTCAACAAAAGAACATCTGTCCATAAAATAATCCAGTCTGGATTTTAAGGGGTTTTCTTGAGGTCTCCTCTGGCCGCGTAAGTTTGTACTACTATTTATTCACAGTCATGTGAAGTTCCCCAGCTTCCTCTGGGAGGAAGGTGGCTGGATTTAGGGAGGGACAGGTTCTTAATTGGACTGAAGATCCTTCTAATAACAGAGCTTGATACCTGAGGAGGTGGTTGCCTGTTAGCCAGAGACTCCACTTAAAAGTATTTCTGCCACATTATGTGGGGTATAAATGGTTAAGTTATTACCCATGGTTAACTTAGTAGCCTCTGGTACCAGCAAGGCTACTGCTGCAATTGACCAGAGACAGGCCGGTCATCCTTTGGTTACCAAATCTAGCTCTTTACTCAGCCCACAGGCTGCTGGGCTGGACCCTGGGCCTGTGTTAGGACTCCCAGTGCCATTCTCTTTCTTTCTGATATATAAAGGTTAAACATTTTTCCTGTGGGGGGGGGACTAAGGGCTGGTGCCTTAAGCAAGGCTTGTTTTAGTTGGTCAAAGGCCTCTTTAGCCTCCAGTTCCCAAATTAGGCAGTGAGTATCAGCTGCTTGAGTCTCCTTTATTAGATGATAGAAGGGATGTGCTATTTCACTGTACCCAGATATCCACAGTCTGCAGAATCCTGTAATGTGTAAGAATCCCCTCAGTTGCTTGAGTGTTTGGGGAGGAGAAAGGAGGAGATAGATTTAATCCTTTCTTTGCCCAATGCCCTGGTCCCCTCTGACAAGACCAGGCTTAGGTACTTCACTGAAGTCTGACAGAGCTGAACTTCACATTTTGAAACATTATATCCTCTGTTAGCCAGGAAATTAAGAGGAGCCTTACTTCCCTCCTGAGAGATTTCCTCACTTGGAGTGCAGAAAAGAAGGTCATCCATGTATTGCAAAACTTTGACCTGAGGATAAAGGAACTTGGAGAGATCTCTCCATAATGCCTGCCCAAACAATTAGGGGCTGTCTTGGAATCCCTGAGGTAACACTGTCCAGGTTAACAGGGTGGTTTGGTTAGAGGGATCCTCAAACAAATTTGTTTGCATTGGATCCTCAATGCAAACAAATACTGGGAGTTGGGGTGTAATTGTATGCAGAAGAAGGCATCCTTTAGGTCCAGGAACCATTTAGTTCCCTCAGGTATTTGAGCTAGCAGGGTATACGGATTGGGAACTGTTGGGTGTATTGGAACCACAGCCTCATTACCAAGGAGGTGGTCCTGAACTAGTCTCTATTTCTAGTTGTGTTTTAGTACCCCAATATTGAGGTATTACAAGAGCTATTGCAGGGTTTGTGTGGGCCCTCCATCTTCAAGTTATCGATAATGACTTCTAGTCCTTTCCTAATCTCTAGTTTCAGGGGATAATGTTTCTGGTTAGGAAAGGAGGTGGGATCATTAAGATGGAACCAGACCGGTATGGTAGTTGTGGCTCTGCCAATCGTCTCTTGAGTTGCCCAAACTTCTGGGTTAATATTGGCCTCTACTAGGATTAGACAAAGAGTTTCCCTAGGGGCCATCAGAATGATTGTCCCCATATGGGCCAGAATATCCCTACCCAACAGAGAAGTTGGGCTTTCAGGCATAATTAGAAAAGCTTTGGTGAACAACCCCAGCTACAGCTAAGGGGTGGGAAAAAATATTGGGTTAAAGACCTTCCTGAGATGTCCCTCACAGTCATTCTAAGAGAGGAGAGGGGGCCTGGATTCAAGAGAACTGAGAGACCAGCCCCAGTGTCCAAAAGGAGGTCCACTTTCCTCCCTTCAATTTCCATGATTACCCGGGGCACCTGGATGGTAATGGTGGTCTGGACCACGGGAGTCAGGAGAGGAGCCCGGGACCTGTCAGTCCTGCTGCTGGACCATTTGGAAGAATAGCTCTGGACCTGGTGACCAGCATGCCAGAAACAGTCCACCCTCCAATGGTCCCCATGGCAGATTGGACAGGGTTGAAGTGGCTTCTTCATGCTGCCTGAGCAATTCTTCTTAAAATGCCCTGGTTTGCCACATCTGTAGCAATCAACAAGTGCACCCTGGGAGTTCTGGGGTTCGTGGGCTTGTCTGTTGGTCATTAAAGTCTCTGTTTCTTTCCTGTATTTCCTCTCTCTCTTGTGCCTACCTATCTCTAGCTTTGTAGCTTCTTTGTAGCTTCCTTCTGATATCAGGGGCTGCCTGAGTAATAAATTTATCCTTTCAGATTAGTTGTCCCTCAACTGAATCAGGGGATAGAGAGGTCTGCTTTACTATAGGGCCTCCCTTGGCCTTTCCAGGAAGGCAGTGGGATTTTCATCGAATCCCTTGTCAATCATGGATAATTTAATATAATTGAGAGACTTGGTCCTGGTCTTACATAAGCCCACCATTATGCACCTCTGAAAGTGTCTCCTCTTCCAGTCTTTCATTTTGTCATTGGGATACCATTTACGGTAATCTATTGATACTGCCTCTCTTCCAGTTGGATAATGTTTGCCCCCTTCCCTGACACTGTATGGGATACTAAGCTCATCCCCAAATCTCTCTGCTGCTTGCAGAGCAGGCTGCTTCTTAGTGCCTGTCAAGGTCTGGTTCAAAAGCACCATAACGTCTCTCCAGGAGAGATCAAATATTTGGGTGAAATTCTGGAAAGCCTCTATATATCTGTTGGGGTCATCTTAAAACTTCCCAAAATCCCCCTTAATTCACTTTAAGTCCTGTAGGGAGGAGGGGACCTGGACCTTACTGGGCCCAAATTCACCAGGCATTGGTTTAATGGGCAAGAGTGAGGTTGGGGCTTTTGTAGGGTGAGGAATTTTAGGAGGGGGCAAGTGAGAGGCTGAAGCTGAATAGGAAGGTCGGGGTGAACCCAGAGGGGAAGAGCTGGGGGTGGGGGTGGCTTCTTTGCTTGGGGTGCTGCTGGGATTCATATCTTTAGTTTTCTAGGCTTGCCCCTTGCAGTCTTCCCTGAGATGGCAAACAAGATGGCTGGATCAATCCTACACTGTCAGCAAAGGTCTAGATTGCTTTGCAAGGTATAAAAAACCTACACATGTGGGACCTCAGACCATCTATCCTCATGTGTACAGAAAAAGTCTGACTGCTGGATAGTATTGAAATGTATGGTTCCTTCCTGAGGCCCACCCAGTCCTTCATAATTTGGCCAAACCTTTGTGTAGAGGGTTATGAGGCATTTTTCTTCCAGATTAAGAGAGTCAAAGCAGTCCCATTGGTTCTGGATACACTCCAGAGGGGTATAAGCTGGGGATGGTGAAGAGAGATGGACGCCTATTCTGAAAGACAGAGAATAGAGGCATCCCTCATTCCCTTCTTTCTTTCAGTGAAAACTCAGGGTGTGACGGATAGAGAAAGTGAGTGTCCTTCCTTTCTCTTCCATCTTTTTGTTCCTGAGCCCTGGTGACCTTGGCAGGTGCCACTCATGATTACCAATGTGGCATGCACCCATGAAGCAGAAAAGGCCTAGATAATAGGAATTATTCGCCCTCACTTATGCCTCCATCTTCCCCTGCTGTCAACAACCTTTGAGTTCCCTGGGCCTCATTTATGCCATGAAGCATGGCCTCCTTCCATGGGTGGGGATTTAGTGTGCAGGAATTGGTCCTGCCCATTTACATTGTGCCTGATGCCTGGCTTTGGATCCCTCAGATCTGGTTTTCCTTTCTAGGGCTTCAGCCTGAAGTCTGGAATCACGTTTGGGACTAACAAGTATTTCAAGAGGCTGCACGTATCTGTTTAGATTGTTTCAAATGAGCTCTGCCAAGTGTGCTGGTATCATCCAGCAGGGCCTGCTCATCTGTTATTTTCCCTTTCAGCAGCAGAGTGCTGGGAGGGGGAACCCTCTCGCTTAGAAAAGGAAAAGAAAAAAACCAAAAACCCAAAACAGTGTAAGGGGAGAGAGGGGAAGGTACTGGGGGAATGTTAGAAACAAATTTTCAATGCCGCTAAAGAAATAGCACTCGAACACAAATTTTCTCAGCAAGGCAAATTTGCTTCTGCAGGAGGGTGTGTCTCGCATATGGAGCAATGGTGAGAGCACCCAGAACAAAGGAAAGAAGGGGTTTTTATTATCTCTTAATGCAGCTTGTCCCTGTAACTGTACCCTGCCTCCATTGGCTGGAGTTGGACTGCACAATCTAAGCTGAACCCGGTTGGCTAACTTGAAAAGTGCAGGAATGTGGTTACCCTGGTGGGTAAGCAGGAAGATCAGTTTCAGCAGGAGAAGCCTTTGCGATGGGAGGGGTAATTCACAGAGTGGGTAGCAGATGTTAAATGTGCACTCTATAGATAAGGACTGGTGGGAAGGTTGTTTACCAGGGCCGGGGGAACACAGAGAGTAAAGAAGTCTGGCCTTGAAAGCAGAGAGCAAAGGACAAGGAAATTTAAGCAAGCTAAACCTTTGAAGAAGAATTTCCTACTGTATTTAACAGGGAAGAACCCCTTGCTCAGCGCAAATTTTTTCCTTTGATCATTGTATCTTTCCCCAGGATCGAACCGGGCTGAACTCCTTGGCCAGAGGAGGGAAAGTTCCATTGGCGTGGCAGCCAAGAAGTGCTGGCTGGCCTTCCCAGCAGGGCCCCTGGCAGGAGCCACTGTTTTTCCCACCCCTTGTGGCCACTGGGCATGGCTTTTGCATGCTGTGGACATTCCTATGTGCCCGAGCCAGGAGGGGAGCGAGTATGAGAAGGGGGGCAGTGTACCATGAGCAACTGCGGCTGTCAGGGTGGATGTGGGCATCAGCACATTCGAGAAAAAACAAAAACCACATTGTTCTGATTTGCACCTTTGATGGCTAAGCCAAACATTCATTCTGTTTAACAGTATAGCCACAGCCTGTAGCAAAACTCTTAACATTATAAAGGAAGAAATAAGAGCCATTTCAAACTGTGAAAGAAGTAAAGACACCAAGGGAAGTCTGTGGGTCTTGGCCAAGGGAGTTCAGTCTTGGGGCCTTCCAGCAAAAATGCCTTTGGTTGTCTGAGGGTTTTACTCCAGTCCAATGTGGCAGCCAGACCCCTGTGAAGGGAAACAGAGCAGGAAAGAGAGAGGTGGCAGGGCCCTGGAAAAGATACAGATCTGACAGTTTCATATCTGTACTCACCCTCCTGATGAATATCCCAGACAGGCTCCAGCTGAAACGGAAGAGCTCCCTTATCCCTCTTGCAGGACACACAATAGGGGTGTGGCTTGCCTGTTCAGTCACCCCACTGCTCAAACCCCCAGGGGAGCATGCAGATGGGCAGGTTACAGAGGCCAGGGTGAGTGCTTTGGGCTTCGGCCCTGTGGTAGTATCTGGGGGTGGGTGCCTGCAATCCCCATGTTACAAGCTCTTTCAGCTTTCCCGTCCACAGACATCTTGAGTGTTAATCAGCTCAGTGGACCCTCTGCTGTATCACAAAGGCAGGGGGCCAGTGTGACAGCTTTCTGTAACCTGAGCTCTCACCCCCAGCATCCCAGAAGAATCAGATCACACACGGGCTCAGAAGATGAGTGCAAGGTTTTATTGAGTGGTGAAGGTGGCTCTCAGGGAGATGGATAGGGAACTGGAAGGAGGAATGGAGTGGAAGGTGATCTTTCCCTGGAGTTGGGCCTCCCGGTAGCTGGACTCTTCTCCAATCGCCCCAAACTCTCCTCAGTGTTCAGCTGTCCCTCCTTTTTTTTCTCTCTCTCTCTGCCACATCATTTCGCTGTACGTCTGCTTGTCTGCTGGTCTGCTGGTCTGCTTCTGGTGCCTGGGGTTCAGGGTTTATATGAGTGCAGGACAGGGAGTCTGGGGGGCCAAAAGGCAACTTTTTGCTCACAAAAACAGAAATGTCTGTTCCCATTTAGGACCATGGGTGTTCAGGCTTGAGGGTGGGGCCTTTACTGGGAACCACACTTCCACCCAGTGTTTCCCTGTCTCCTGTCCATATCACCTTCAGTCTTACCTTGCCCACGTGGGAAAGCATCATCTTCCTGGTTTCAGTCATACTGGATGAGGCGGGAGTCCTGCCACAGGCAGTGGGACTCCAAGTGCAATGCGACTCTGGACTCTGAGGTGGCTTGGCATGGGCGCCCAAGGACTGGCTGTGTGAAGAGGATGTCCCTGCAGAGGGAGGAAACCCAACGTGGAGGGTGAGGCCCCGAGGAGAGTGAGAAAGATACTGAAGGAGAGCGGACCGGCGGGGGCAGTGGAGCCTAAGCAGGGGGAGGAGGCTACGGACACAGATGAATGGCCTGGCGTGGGCACTCGGAACTCAGCAGGAACTACAGCAATTCTTAGAGCTAAGAGTGACACATTTGTGTTGGGAGGAGAACCATCTTCTTAACGACATTCTTTAGATTCACTGGTGCCATGTGCTGGTAAACTGTAGCTGTTTCAACATCAAACACACATAGTGCCCCCTGCAGCCCACAGGTGAGTGCTTGGCACTCCCTGACGGCCAGTGGTAGGCCTCATGCACGAGTCCATATTGCTACAAAGCAATCAATGGGCAACAGAGACAGTGTGATGAGGAATGGGATCTTTACAATAGTCCTAAAGTGTGTCCTCACAACATAGTCACTGATTGAAACCAGAAAAAGAATGTATTTATGGTGGCGAAGCGTGACACCCACCACCTTAATTCAATGATCAACACAAACATCATCAGTCTTGGGGCAAACTAAAGTCCCATGCTGCCCGGTAGAATGGGAGGAGCGCAGCGGGGTGTCTATGGTATTTCTGCCAAAGTTACAGAACCTGAATCTAATTGTGAGCCAATACATCGAAAAAAAAAAAAAAAACAGCAACAAACCAATAAAAAAAAAAACAAAAAAACAAAAAAACAAAGTGAGAGGCATTCTATACAGTCAGTCTCCTATGATCTTCACACTGTGTTCAGGTCATGAAGGTGGAGGGAAGGCAGAGGGACTTTGTGGGTTTCAGGACACTGGAGAAGCATGAAAAAGGAATACGGCACATGGCTCACAAATGGATCCTTTGCTATAAAGGACACTATTGGGGCATTGGGTACATTTTGCATAGGGCCTGAAGGCTACGTGGAGTTATTGTATCAGTGTTAATTTCTTGGTTATAATGTGAAAATGTCTTTGCGTGAGAAATACATTAAAGTATGGGGGTGTTAGGGTTTCATGTTGACAATCTACTCTCATAGGTTCAGGAAAAAAATATTTGTACCATGCCTGCAATTCTTCTGTAAATTTGATGTTTCAAGATAATAAAAACAAAAAGGAAACTGAGCCTCAAAATGTTACATAACCTGACCGAGTCCACATGGGTAATAAGTGACAGCTCTGGGTCAAAACTCAGGTGTGCCTTTTCCCTAAAGCCACGCCCTGCCCTGCCAACCACAAGGCCCTGCACATCCGAGTTGGCCTCTGTTCCTGCTCACCACCTGCAAAACAGGCCTGCCCCCCCACAGCCGAGTTGCTGGAGCTGCTCCCCATCTGCCCTTGCCCTGCTCTGACCTGGCTCCCCCATCTCACACCTGGCCCAGCACTCATCTCACCTTGTAGCAGGCAGCACTGGGGTAGCAGAAAGAGTCCATGCTGCAGATTGGCACTGGCTGGTTTCCTGCTCCCAGGAGTGGAGTCCATTGGCTGATCTCCTGCTGCCCGGAAGAGCTCCAGACTCCTCATGTGTTTGAGATTCATCAAACCAATTCCAAATAAACCAGGGGAGGTTTTCCTGTCTTGGTTCCCACTGTCACCACTTCCACAGTTGGAGATTCCCTCCTAATCCAGATGCTTGAACCAGGACTAGGACTTCATATATCACTGGGACACTTAGCATAATCACCATTGCAGGTTGCCAGACATCACCCAAAGATAGTTCTGCCAAAGACAGAAAGACGGAAACTGCAGATCTGCCATGACTTTCCAGGTGCTGCCCTGATTCCTCTAGCTGAACCTGCCAGAGCAGAGGGAAGCAGAACTTGAAGCATGTTTGCCTGTCATTCTGCCCATGTGCCCACCAATCCAGCTACAAGCTCCAGGGACATGGGCTAGGGGAGCTCGGGGCTCGGGCTGAGCCAAGTCACAGGGCAGACAGGTTGGCCTGGATCAACCTGACCATGCTCAACTGGAACAGTGACTTCTTCATTGTCTGAATCTAAACCAGGAACCCAATGGGGCTTCCTTAGTGCCTGTGTAAGGGCTCTCGGCTTTCACTGCTAAGGAGCTTGCTAGAGACAGGGTGGGTGACCTCAGCCACGGGCGGATTTCTCTTCTTACAGACCTGGAGTTCCTCTTTGGCAGGTTCTGTGCTCCCCTCAAGGGTCCTTGGAGATCCTCCAGCCTGAGTGCTCTTGGGGAAATGTGCTGTGTAAACACCATGCCCATTTCCTGCCTGGAGCACAGGTTTTGTGGTAGGGCTCTCAGGGGTGGGAGGAAGCCTGGCAGCCCCCACACCTATAAACGCTGCTGTCTACCTTGCCTTCCGACTTGGAGGCAGAGACCCAGGCAGCTGGAGGCTCTGTGTGTGGGTGAGTTTAGCCCCATCCCCTGGGTGTTCTCCAGCTTGAGGATCACAAGCAGAAAGGACCAGCCAGCAGCCACAGGCCTGACCAAGGCCCAGGCTGGGAAGAAGAGTGACTCCCCATCCCCCACTGGGAGGTGTTTCACAGCACAGTCAGCATAGGTGACCTGCAAAGATCCTCATGTTTGTTATCTTCTTTGGCCAGATCCATCCCTACAGGGTTCAGCAGGGTCTACAGGAAGGGCAGTGAGAGAACAGACCCCAAAAAGAAAGGGGACTCCATCATGACCACCTTGAAGGGGGCCAGGCTGCAGGCCCCATTCATCTCTTTTCATTCTCAGGTTGCTGGTTTCTTAGAGCCTGAAAAGAAGGTAACTGAGCATATGAGGGACAGATGGAGTGAGTCAGTGAGTGAGTGACCTCATCCTTGCTCCTAATAGACTGGGAGGGACAGGGCAGGTTTTCTGTAGAGCATGGAAGATTCGGCTGAAGTCAGAGAGGTGAAGCCAGTTTTCCAGGGTAACAGTGAGGCACTGACAGAGAGGAGACTGCAATGGACCCCAGGTCCCCGGGCTCCCCAGAGCTCCTTACTCTTCCTCCTCCTCAGCAGCCTGGACACCCCACAACCTCCAGCCGGAGGCCTGAAGCGGGAGACCACGCCAGGTGCCAGATGATGCTGGGAATTTTCCTGGGTGCTTCGGGTCTTCCCAGCACTCTGGTCTCGCCTGCCCTGCCTCTCGGGCTCTGCTCAGCTTCCTGAGTCCTGACAGAGCACAGTGAGGGAGATGTTGGCAGAGGTGGCAGATGGACTCACAGACATCCCTCCTGCAGGAGCAGCAGCTGGAGCCGGAGCCATGTGGCTGTGCCCTCTGGCCCTCACTCTCACCTTGATGGCAGCCTCTGGCGCTGCATGCGAAGTGAAGGACGTTTGTGTTGGAAGCCCTGGTATCCCTGGCACTCCTGGATCCCATGGCCTGCCAGGCAGGGATGGGAGAGATGGTGTCAAAGGAGACCCTGGCCCTCCAGGTACTGTGCTGGAGACCCCACCCTCTGCTGAGGGACACAGACCCCTTTTCAGAAGGCCCGTCTGTCTAGGCCCCTAGGCTGTGGGCCATAGTGAGCTGGGTGGGACCTGGTGGGCTCCTGGGGCCCTTAGGATGGCGCATCCTGGAGAGTCTGTCCTCATAGTGCCCGTGGAGTGATAACTGGGACAGCCCCAGTGATAATGAGGGTCGAGTCTCACTAGCTCCAACCAGTTGTGGGTGACGGATCCCACACATCCATGTCTCTTTTCTCTGCAGGCCCCATGGGTCCGCCTGGAGATATGCCATGTGCTCCTGGGAATGATGGGCTGCCTGGAGCCCCTGGTATCCCTGGAGAGTGTGGAGAGAAGGGGGAGCCTGGGGAGAGGGGCCCTCCAGGTGAGCAGGGTAGGGCGGGTGGGCAGTGGGAACATGGGCACAGCAACCCTGAAGTCCGTTACACAGGGCTGATGGGGATCAGACAAACCCTGCAGGTTCCCCAAGGGCATTTGGCTCAACCTAAGTAAGAGAATGTGAACTTGAGGGAGAAAGCCAAAGTGTCTGGGGAGTGTGGTCACAATTCAGGGAAGGGCAGGTGTGGGAAGTCCTCCATGCCTCGTGACCGCCGATGGGGAGACACGGAGTCAGGTGTGGGATGAGGGACGGCACTGGGAGGCAGGGGAGGCACGTCCTGGGACGCAGCGCTGGGGGCAGTCTGAAGGGTGAATGCGGACCAGACATCCAGGCAGACGGTGTGATCAGGAGCCCACAGGCAGACGGGAATTTGAAGCTCAGAGCGGTAAGCAAGGCCATCAGGGCAGTGCAGAGAGCATCATGCTTGCGCTTGGTGGAGGGTGCGGGAGAGGACTTGCCCCACAGAGGCGGGCAGACAGAGCCACTCGAGGGACAGAGCAGGAAAGAGGACAAGGGGTGGGGGTCTCAGCAGGGGCAAGGCTTCGCTAAAGAATAGGGGACCAGAGGTGTGGAGACACACTGGAGTCTTGTGGACCCTCTGAGCCTGGGGCCTGGGCGATGCCTCGCAGCAATGAAAGGGCAGAATTCCAGGACTGCAGATGGCAAAATGCCTGCGTGGCAGCAAGTGGGGGTCTTCACTGGTCTGCCCCTCCTTCTGTGTGGGGCGCTCTCCACAGGGCTTCCAGCTCATCTAGATAAGGAGCTCCAAGCCACACTCCACGACTTCAGACATCAAATCCTGCAGACAAGGGGAGGTAAGGGGACCCCCTGGGCCTCACAGGGTAGGAGTTTCCCACAAATTCCCCTCATTCTCAGCAGCAGCTTCTAGAACATAGAGATGACAAACAGGCACACACATGTCAGGTCTTGGGGAAAGGAATGATGCTTGCTTTTCTGATGTCTTTGAATGGCCCAGAGGCGACAGAACCCGACACAATTCACTCCCCATTTCATAGGAAAGCAAGTTCTCCGCCTGTCTTGCTTTCCACTGAATCCCAGGAAATGGCACCATTTCTGGTAATAAGTAATTGTTAAATAGATGAGTGAATAAATGGATGAAAGCCTAGAAGAGAATTTAGAAAACTGCAATTGGAAGAGGAAGAGAAGACACAGAGAGAGGCAGAGATGGAAGGCTGGGGAGAGTCCAGTAGCAGAAAGCCCAGGTGAGGGAGGTGGCTTAGAGACAAAGCAGTCAGTGGCCTGACCCAGACTCCTCTGCTCCCAGCTCTCAGTCTACAGGGGTCCATACTGGCAGTAGGAGAGAAGGTCTTCTCCACCAATGGGCAGTCCGGCACTTTTGATGCCATTCAGGAGGCATGTGCCAGTGCAGGCGGCCGCATTGCTGTCCCGAGGAGTCCAGAGGAAAACGAGGCCGTTGCAAGCTTCGTGAAGAAGTACAACACGTATGCCTATGTGGGCCTGACTGAGGGTCCAAGCCCTGGAGACTTCCGCTACTCAGACGGGACCCCTATAAACTACACCAACTGGTACCCAGGGGAGCCCGCGGGTCGGGGAACAGAGCAGTGTGTGGAGATGTACACAGACGGGCGGTGGAATGACAGGAACTGCCTGTACAACCGACTAACAATCTGTGAGTTCTAAGAAGCATTTATGCCACGGGACAGGGAGGATCCTGTCTGGCCTTCAGCCTCCATCTTGAGGCTCCACTTGGTCTGTGAGATGCTGGAACTCCCTTTCAATAGAATTCACTTGTGGCTATTAGGGCTGAAGGCATCCTTAGCCACTTCATTCCGCTAATGGGCCCTGACTCTTCCCTGGCCAGCCTTGACACTCCCCTTGCAAACCCTCCCAGCACTGCACCCCAGGCAGCCATTCCTAGCCTTGGCCTTCGGCATGAGATGGAGCCCTCCTTATTCCCCATCTGGTCCAGTTCTTCCGCTTACAGATGGCAGCAGTGAGGTCTTGGAGTAGATGGACCCTCTGAAGTCACACAGAGTGCCTGCCTCCTGGTCCCCTCTGCTCTCCCTCTGCAGCCTACTGCCTGCCCAGTGCCATCAGGATGTGCAGTCCTGGCCAAGCATAATGACAGAGAGAGGCAGACTTCAGGGAAGCCCTGACTGTACAGAGCCAAGGCTGCAGTGGAGATTCTCTGGCACTCTGAGGTCTCCAGGGCAGGCCTGGTCAGGCTCTCCATGAGGTCAGAAGGCCAGGTGGTGTTCCAGAAGGGTGGTGGCCAGGCCAACCCCATGACTGATGTGTACAATTCACTCCTTTGAGTCTTTGGATGGCAACTCAGCCCCCTGACCTGAAGACATCCTGTCTAGACCTCTAGGGTGACCTAGAGCCACCTCCAGATGTGACCAGATTAGCTTTCAACTGATGAACAAATCTGCACCCAACTTCAGACTTCAGTGGGCATTCACACCACCCCCCACACCCCTGGCTCTGCTTTCTCCTTTCATTAATCCATTCACCCAGATATTTCATTAAAATTATCGTGTGCCAGGTCTTAGGATGTGTTGTGGCGTGGGCTAGGTACCCAGTGACAGTTGAAGATTTTTCTTTCCCTGAGCCTATGTCTTCATCTGTGAAATGGGAATAAGAATCTTGTTGCCATCACAGTTATTACCGTCCCCCTGGCTACCAAAATTACTACCAGAACTGTTACTACACACAGAGGCTATTGACCGAGCACCTATCATTTGCCAAGCACCTTGACAAGCACTTCTAATACAGCTTATTATGTCCTATTGAATCTTCACACAATGTCACGGGACCAGTATTGTTTCCCCATTTTTTATAAGGACACTGAAGCTTGGAGGAGTTAAATGTTTTGAGTGTCATTCCAGAGAGCAAGTGGCAGAGGCTGGATCCAAACCCATCTTCCTGTACCTGAAGCTTATGCTTCCAGTCACTCCACTCCTGAGCTGAATAAAGATGATTTAAGCATAATAAATCGTGAATGTGTTCACATGAGTTTCCATATCTTTGGTTCCAAGAAACATCACATTTCTGTATTTGTAAGTCAAATGAACTCTGGCTCTGAGCTCCCACTTTCCTCAAGATTGGAAAATTCAATCTCAGGATGTGCTTTGTTTGGTGGGAGCGGCGACCTGCTCTCCTCCCTGTGATGCTGCAGGGGGATGGGGAGCTACAGACACCATTCAGAAGAACATATGGGCATCATGAATCCACGTGGTCCATTTGTGGGTGGGGACACGATGTCTTCTGTCCCCTACTCAGCCACCTGAATGATTTCTGCAGCTCAGCAGTGATGGTGGCACTCAGGGCTCAGTCCCAGGCCTCACTGAGCCACCCTAGTCTCAGGTCTGCATGGAATGGGACCACTGTCCCATGACCTAGGGCTACACAGGAATGCGACAATGTCTCCAATTGCTTGAGGAGGCAGCTACATATGTGTCCCACCTCCCTCTTCTCCCCCTGTAACACCTGTGAACACTCTTCCTCAGTGCATGTATTGCTGTTCTTTGGTGGAAGGAAGCTCTGGATCAACACTCAGAAAACCAATGAAAATGAGGGGAACAATTTGTCAGTCTTTTATGAGTGATAATTTTTATTCTGGTCACCATTCCACTTGTGCCTAGGACCCAGCACACAAATTGTTGAGCCTTCTTCAAAATTAAGAAAAAAAAAACAAGTAGAAGCATGTACAGATGTATCCCGACTTATGACGGGGTGACATCCCAATAAACACATTGCAGGATAAAAATACATTAAGTGGAAAATGCATTTAATACACCTAACCTACCAAACATCATAGCTGAGCCTGGAGTAACTAAAACATGCCCAGAAAACTTATGTTAGCATGCTGTTGGGCAAAATCATCTAACACAAGGCCTATTTTATAATGAGGTGTTGACTGTCTCATGAAATTTATGGAATGCTGGACTGAAACTGAATGAATAATTCAGTTATATGTGTACTTGATGTATAGCTTCTACTGGATTTGCATTGCTTTGAAGTCATTGTAAAGTGGAAAAATTTTAAGTCGAGCAACTGCAAATCCAGGACAGTCTGTATTCCCAGTTTTATAGATAAATACTTTAGGCCTCTGAAAATTGGTATCTTCTCATTTCTTTTTTTTTAATTTCCAACTTTTATTTTAAGTTCAGGGGTACATATGCAGGATGTGCAGGTTTGTTACACAGTTAAACGTGTGCCATGGTGATTACCTGCACAGATCATCTCATCACCTAGCCCAGCATCTGCTAGCTGTTCTTTCTGAGACTCTCCCTCCTCCCACTCCCCACCTCCAACAGGCCCCAGTGTGTGTTGTTCTCCCCCATGTGTCCATGTGTTCTCATCATTCAGCTCCCACTTTTAAGTGAGAACATGAAGTATTTAGTTTTCTGTTCCTGTGTTAGTTTGCTGAGGATAATGGCTTCCAGCTCCACCTGTGTCCTTGCAAAAGGACATCATCTTGTTCCTTTTTACAGCTGCATGGTATTCCATGATGCATATGTACCACATATTCTTTATCCCATCTGTCATTGATGGGCATTTAGGTTGATTCCATGGCTTTATTGTGAGCAGTGCCGCAATGAACATTTGCATGCATGTGTCTTTATGGTAGAATGATTTATATTCCTTTGGGTATATACCCAGTTATGAGATTGCAGGGTCAGATGGTAGTTCTATTTTTAGCTCTTTAAGGAATTGCCACACTATTTTTCACAATGGTTCAACTAATTTACACTTTACCCAACAGTGTATAAGCATTCCCTTTTCTCTTCAATCTCACCAACACCTGTTATTTTTTTACTTTTTAATAATAGCTATTCTGACTGGTATGAGATGGTAGTTCATTGTGGTTTTGATTTTCATTTCTCCAATGATCAGTGATGTTGAGCTTTTTTTATATGATTGTTGGACACATGTATGTCTTCTTTTGAGGAGTGTCTGTTCATGTCATTTGCCCACTTTCTAATGTGTTTCTTTCCTTGTAAATTTGTTTTAGTTCCTTGTAGATGCTGGATACTAGACCTTTGCCAGATGTATAGCTTGCAAAAATTTTCTCTCATTCTGTAGTTGTCTGTTTACTCTGTTGATAGTTTCTTTTGCTGTGCTCTTTAGTTGAATTAGATCCTATTTGTCAGGTTTTGCTTTTATCACAATTGCTTTTGGCATGTTCATCATGAAATCTTTCCCTGTGCCTATGTCTTGAATGGTTTTACCTAGGTTTTCTTCTAGAGTTTTTATAGTTTTGGGTTTTACATTTAAGTCCTTTAATCCACCTTGAGTTGATTTTTGTATGTGGCATAAGGAAGGGGTCCAGTTTCAATTTTCTGCATATGGCTAGCCAGTTATCCCAGCACCATTTATTAATAGGGAATCCTTTCCCCATTGCTTGTTTTTATCAGGTTTGTCAAAGATCAGATAGTTGTAGGTGCATGGTCTTATTTCTGGGTTCTCTATTTTGTTCCATTGGTCTATGTGTCTGGTCTTGTACTGATACCATGCTGTCTTGGTTACTATAGCCTTGTAGTATAGTTTGAAGTCAGGTAGCATGATGCCTCCAGCTTTGTTCTTTTTGTTTAGGATTGTCTTAGCTATTCATGCTCTTTCTTGGTTCCATATGAGTTTTAAAATAGTTTTCTCTAATTTTGTGAAGCTTGTCAATGGTAGTTTAATGGGAATAGCATTGAACCTATAAATTGCTTTGGGCAATATGGCCATTTTCATGATATTGATTCTTTCTATCCATCAGCATGGAATGTTTTTCCATTTGTTTGTGTCATCTCTTATTTCTTTGAGCAGTGGTTTGTTGTTCTCCTTGAAGAGATTCTTCACTTCCCTTGTCAGCTGTATTCTAAGTATTTTATTCTTTTTGTGGCAATTGTGAATGGGAGTTCATTCATGATTTGGCTCTTAGCTTGCCTGTTATTGGTGTATAGGAATGCTAGTGATTTTTGCACATTGATTTTGTATCCTGAGTCTTTGCTGAAGTTGCTTATCAGCTCAAGAAGTTTTTGGGCTGAGACCATGGGGTTTTCTAGATACAGGATCATGTCATCTGCAAACAAAGATAGTTTGACTTCCTTTCTTCCTATTTGAATATTCTTTATTTATTTGTCTTTCCTGATTGCCCTGCCAGAACTTCCAATACTACAAATATGGGTGGTGAGAAAGGGCATCTTCGTCTTTGCTGGATGAAGGGGAATTCAAGGGGAATTCAAGCATTCAAGGGGAATGCTTCCAGCTTTTGCCTATTCAGTATAATATTGGCTGTGGGTTTGTCATATATGGCTCTTATTATATTGAGGTATGTTCCTTCAATACCTAGTTTCCTGAGAGTTTTAACATGAAGGGATGTTGAATTTTATCAAAGGCCTTTTCAGCA
>NW_016817848.1:749956-803328 GCF_001698545.2 Rhinopithecus bieti | reverse complement strand
GCCTTTTTTGCATCTATTGAGATAATCATGTGGTTTTGTCTTCAGTTTTTGTTTATGTGATGAATCACTTTTATTGATTTGCATATGTGGAACCAACCTTGCATCCTAGGGATGAAGTTTACTTGATTTTGGTGGATAAGCTTTTTGATGTGTTGCTTGATTCAGTTTGCCAGCATTTTGTTAAGGAATTTTGCATCAGTGTTCATCAAGAATATTGGTCTGAAGTTTTCTTTTCTGTTGTATCTCTGCCAGGTTTTGGTATCAACATGATGCTGGCCTCACAGAATGAGTTAGAGAAGAGTTCCTTCTTTCAATATTTTGGAATAGTTTCAGTAGGAATGGTACCAGCTCTTCTTTGTACTTCTGGTAGAATTAAGCTGTGACTCCATCTGGTCCTGGGATTTTTTTGGTTGGTAGGTTATTTATTACTGCCTCAACTTCAGAACTCATTATTGGTCTATTCAGGGATTCCCTTTCTTCCTGGTTCACTCTTGGGAGGGCATATATGTTCAGGACATATTTATCCATTTCTTCTAGATTTTCTAGTTTATGTGCGTAGAGGTGCATAGATCTCTGATGGTTGTTTGTATTTCTGTGGGGTCAGTGGTGATATCCCCCTTATCATTTCTGATTGTGTCTATTTGAATCTTCTCTTTTCTTCTTTATCAGTCTAGCTAGTGATCTATCTATTTTATAAATTTCTTCAAAAATCCACCTCCTGGATTTGTTTATATTTTTAAGGTTTTTCGTGTCTCTATGTCCCTCAGTTCTGCTCTGATCTTGGTCATTTCTTGTCTTCTGCTAGCTTTGGGGTTTATTTGCTCTTAGTTCTCTAGTTCTTTTAGTTGTGATGTTAGGTTGTTAACTTTCTAGCTTTTTAATGTGGGCATTTAATGCTATAAATTTCCCTCTTAACACTGCTTTAGCTGTGTCCCAGGGATTCTGGTACATTGTATCTTTGTTTTCATTAGTTTCAAAGAAGTTCTTGATGTCTGCCTTAATTTCATTATTTATCCAAGAATCATACAAGAGCAAGTTTTTCCATTTCTATGTAGTTGTGTGGTTTTGAGTGAATTTCTTCATCTCGAGTTCTAATTTGATTGTACTATTGTCTGAGAGATTGTTTGTTATTACGTCAGTTCTTTTTCATTTGTTGAGGAGTGTTTTACTTCCAATTATATGATCAATTTTAGAGGGAGTATGATGTGTTAATGAGAAGAATGTATATTCTGTTGTTTTGGGGTGGAGAGTTCTGTAGACATCTTACAGGTCCACTTCATCCAGAGCTGAGTTCAGATCCTGAATATCTTTGTTAATTTTCTGTCTCAATGATCCATCTAATATTGTCAGTGGGGTGTTAAAGCCTCCCACTATTATGTGTGGGAGTCTAAGTCTCTTTGAATGTCTAAAAGAGCTTGCTTTATGAATCTGAGTGCTGCTGTATTGGGGACATATATATTTAGAATAGTTATCTCTTCTTGTTGAATTGAACTCTTTCCCACTATGTAAGGCCCTTCTTTGTCTTTTTTTATCTTTGCAGGTTTAAAGTCTGTTTTGTCAGAAACTACGATTGCAGCCCCTGCTTTTTTCTGTTTTTCATTTGCTTGGTTAATTTTCCTCCATCCCTTTATCTTGAGCCTATGTGTGTCTTTGCATGTGAGATGGGTCTCTTGAAGACAACATACTGACTGCTCTTAATTCTTTATCCAGCTTGCCATTCTGTGTCTTTTAATTGGGGTCATTTACTCCATTTACATTTAAGAATAGTATTGATATGTGTGGATCTGATTCTGTCATGATGATGCTAGCTGCTTATTTTGCAGACTTGTTTATGTCGTTGCTTCATAGTGTCTCTGCTCTGTGTACTTCAGTGTGTTTTTGCAGTGGCTGATAACAGTTTTCCTTTCCATATTTGGTGCTTCCTTCAGGAGCTCTTGCAAAGCAGGTCTGGTCATGATGAATTCCCTCAGCATTTTCTTGTCTGAAAAGGATTTTATTTCTCCTTTGCTTATGAAGCTTAGTTTGGCCAGATACGAAATTCTGGGTTGGAAATTCTTTTTTTTAAGAAAGTTGACTGTTGGCCCCCAATCTTTTCTGACCTGTAGTGTTTCCACTAAGAGATTCACAGTTAGTCTGATGGACTTCCCTTTGCAAGTGACATGGCCTTTCTCTCAGGCTGCTCTTAACATTTTTTCTTTCATTATGGCCTTGGAGAATCTGATTATTATAACTTGGAAATGATCTTCTCATGGAGTATCTTACTGGGGTTCTCTGTATTTCCTTAATTTGAATATTAGCCTGTCTTGCTAGGTTGGGGAATTTCTCCTGGATGATATCCTGAAGCACGTTTTCCAACTTGGTTCCATTTTCCCCATCACTTTCAGGTACCCCAATTAGTGATAGATTCAGTCTCTTTACATAATTCCATATTTCTTGTAGGCTTTGTTCATTTCTTTTCATTCTTTTGTCTCTATTTTTGTCTGCCTATCTTAATTCAGAAAGCAAGTTTTCCAGTTCTGAGATTCTTTCCTCTGTTTGGTCTATTCTGTTATTAATACTTGTAATTGCACTGTGAAGTTCTTGCAGTGTATTTTTCAACTCTAACAGGTTGGTTATGTTCTTCTCAAAATTGACTGTTTTGGCTGTCAGTTCCCATATGGTTTTATCAAGATTCTTAGCTTCTTTGCATTGGATTGCAACATACTCCTTTAGCTCTGCAAAGTTTGTTATTACCTACCTTTTGAGGCCTACTTCTGTCATTTCAGACATCTCAGCCTCAGCCCAGTTCTGAGCCCTTGCTGGGAGGTGTTGCAGTCATTTGGAGAAAAAGGGACACTCTGGCTTTTTGAGTTTTCAGCATTTCTGCATTGATTCTTTCTAAACTTTGTTGGCTTACCTACCTTTGATCTTTAAGGTTGCTGACCTTTGGATGGGGTTTTTGTTGTTTTTCTTTGTTGTTGTTGTTGTTGTTTTCTGTCTGTTTGTATTTCTTTTAACAGTCTGCCCACCCTTCCATAGGGTTGCTGTGGTTTGCTAGGAGGCTGCTCCAGATCCTAGTTGCCTCAGTTCTTCCCATACCTGGAGGTATCACCAGTGAAGGTGGTCCCAGGGAGAGATCAGAGCTCTGTCCATAATATGTGCCAGCAGGAGTGGCTGGAGGGCCTGGCTGGGAAGTCCCGCCAAGTGAGGAGAAATGGATCAGGTCCCCCACTAAAATAAGCAGTCTGGCCACTATCTGTCAAAGCTACTACGTTGTGCTACTGGGGGGATTCTTTCTTGTCTGGACTGTTTGGACTCTCCAAAGCCCATAGACTGAAAGGGCTGAGTCAACCCTCCTCCCCGGGGCTCCATTCTGTCTCAGGCAGGCTCCACCCTGTTACTGGTGGTTGTCTGGAATTCCAAGCCAGTGGGTATTGTCTTGCAGGTACCATGGAAGTGGAGCCCATGGAATGAAGCTGCTCAGGCTCCCTGGATTTTGCCCCCTTCCTAGGGGTATGTGTGGACCTCCCACCTTTGTACCTCTGAGTTGCAGACACATTTGTTGGAGATCCTGGGGCTATGGCATATAAAACTCCTGGGTCTCTGTGTGTGCAAGAGTAGCTGCTCTACCAAGACTGCACACAGCTCTGTGTGTCAGACCTGGCATGGGCTCACGAAGGGATCTCCTGATCAGTGGGTTACAAAGATCTGTGGGAGAACAGTGGTTTCCTGGGGTCATACAATCACATACCACTTCCCTTGGCTGGGGGTGGGGGTTCTCTTGGCTCTGTGTCACTCCTGGGTGGGCCATTGTCCCACACTGCTTTCCTTCCTTGTCTGTGGGTCAAGTTATTTCCCTGAACAGTCCCAATGTGACTATCTGGATATTTCAATTTCAGGTGCTGTATTCACTCGCCCTTTTCATTCCTCTCTGTGAGTGCTGAGAACCAGCTCCTTCTAATTAGCCATCTTTTCGTTTCTTTTTAGATTTATTTTTACTTACTTTATGGTTTAATTTTCTATTGTTACTATACTATTTTATTATATTCTAAATTAATTATTGCTGGTTTGTAAGAAAAACTCTTGATATATTATTTGTTGATCTTATACCCTACCATCTTTTTGGAACCTCATTTCCCCACAGTACTTCTAATATAACTGATTCTGTTACATTTTATAAGTATATATTTCTATTTACAAACAGAAATTTTGTATATCTCTTTATGCCATTTATATGTTTATATTCCCTTTTTATAGGGGCCAGGAGAACCTATAAATGTTTGAAGAGACTCATTGAAATTTTTCATTGAGTCTTTGTAATATAATTTTATGTCTAGAAAACCCTATAATCCTGGCCCAAAAGCTTCTTCATCTGAAAACAACTTCAGCGAAGTTTCAAGATACAAAATCAACATAAAAAATCCCTAGCATTCCTATATACACCAACAAAAGACAAGCCAAAAGTCAAATCAGGAATGTGATCCTGTTCACAATTGCCACAAAAAGAATAAAATACCTAGCAATACAGCTAACCAAGGAAGTGAAAGATCTCTACAATGAGAATTACAAAACACCACTCAAATAAATCACAAATGACACCAACAAATGAAAAAACATCCCTGCTCTGGGTAGAAAGAATCAATACCATTAAAATAGCCATACTGCCCAAACTGTTTTACAGATTCAATGCTATTCATATCAAACTACCAATGACATTCTTCACACAACTGTAAAACACTATTTTAAAATTCATATGGAACCAAAAAACAGAACAAAGCTGGAGGCATCACATTATCCAAACCTCAACCTATACCACAGGGCTGCAGTAACCAAAACAGCATGGTACTAGTACAAAAACAGACCCATAGACCAAGGGAATGGAATAGAGAGCCCAGAAATGAGGCTGCACTACTACAACCATCTGATTCTCAACAAAACTAAAACAAAAACAAACTCACTCCTCTCTGTGAGTGCTGACAGCCAGTTCCTTCTAATTAGCCATCTTTTCGTTTCTTTTTAGATTTATTTTTACTTACTTTATGGTTTAATTTTCTATTGTTACTATACTATTTTATTATATTCTAAATTAATTATTTACAGCACTCACATATTGAATATGAAGAAAATACTTCCTATTCAATAAATGGTGCTGGCATATGCAGAAGATTGAAACTGGACCCCTTTTTTATACCACATACAAAAATCAGCTCAAGATGGATTAAAGACTCAAATGTAAAACCCAAAACTATGAAAACCCTGAGACAACCTAGGCAATACCATTCTGGACATAGGAACAGGCAAAGATTTCATGGCAAACACAACAAAAGCAATCGCAATGAAAGCAAAAATTGACAAATGGGATCAAATTAAACTTAACAGCTTCTGCACAGCAAAAGAAACTATCAACAGAGTAAACAAACAACATACAGAATGGGAGAAAATATTTGCAAGCTATGCATGTGACAAAGGTCTAATATTCAGCATCTATAAAAACTTAAGCAAATTTACAAGAAAAAAACATTAAAAACTGAACAAAGAACATGAACAGACACTTTTCAAAATAAGACATACACACAGCCAATAAGCATACAAAAAAAATCTCGATATCACTAATTATTAAAAATACAAATCAAAACCACAATGAGATAACATCTCACACCGGTCAGAATAGCTATTTTAAAAGGTCAAAAGTAACAGTTGCTGATGAGGTTGCAGAGAAAAGAAAATGTTTATACACTATTGGTTAGAGTGTAAATTAGTTCAACTATTGTGAAAAACAGTGTGGCAGTTCCTGCAGCCAAAAAACATATGAAAAAACGCTCATCATCACTGGTCATTAGAGAAATGCATATCAAAACCACGATGATACACCATCTTACACCAGTTAGAATGGTGATCATTAAAAGTCAGAAAACAAGAGATGCTGGAGAGGATGTGGAGAAATAGGAAAACTTTTACACAGTTGGTGGGAGTGTAAATCAGTTCAACCATTGTGGAAGACAGTGTGGTGATTCCTCAAGGATCTAGAACCAGAAATACCATTTGACCCAGCAATCCCGTTACTGGGTACATACTCAAATGTATATAAATCATTCTACTATAAAGACACATGCACACATATGTTTATTGCAGCACTGTTGACAATAGCAAAGACTTGGAACCAACCCAAATGACCGTCAATAATAGACTGGATTTAGAAATGTGGCACATATGCACCATGGAATACTATGCAGCCATAAAAAAGGATAAGTTCCTGTCCCTCGCAGGGACATGGATGAAGCTGGAAACCATCATTCTCAGCAAACTAACACAAGAACAGAAAACCAAACAATGCATGTTCTCACTCATAAGTTAGAGCTGAACAATGAGAACACATGGACAAAGGGAGGGGAATATCACACACTGGGACCTGTCAGGGATTGGGGGCTATGGGAGGGATAGCATCAGGAAAAATGCCTAGTGTAGATGATGAGTTGATGGGTGCAGCAAACCACAATGGCCCGTGTATACCTACGTAATGAATCTGCATGATCTGCACATGTATCCCAGAACTTAAAGTATAATTTAGAAATATATGCAAAAAAACAAATAATTTGCTTAGGAAATTTTTATCTATGTGCATCATAGGATTTTTGCATTATGAGTGAGACTGACCTGTGACATTCCTTTTTTGTATTTTCCTTGTCACATTTTGTATTGAGAGCATTTTGGTCTCAAAAAATAAAATTTTAAAATTTTTTTCTATTTTCTGGAGGATTTTCGTGAGATTAGAACAATTTCTTAAATTATTTGTAAAATTCACTGATGAAGACATAATCATAGATTGAATTTATAAATCTGTATAGAAAACTATTTAGATTTTTGTACATCTTCTTGTGTAAGTTTTGGAATTGATATTTTTCTAGTTTATCCAGTTCCTATACATTTTCAAATTTACTGGCATAAAGTTATTTGTATTATCATTTTATGATCTTTTTGTCTATAGGATATGTAGTTGTAGACTCCCCATCGTTTGTGATATTGGTTATTTGTGACTTCTCTTTTTTCCTCTTTATCAATCTCATCAAAAAGTATCCATTCTTTTGGTCTTTTCTAAGAACAAACTTGTGGGTTTATCCCTTCTGTTGCATTTTATTTTATTTCATTAATTTCTGCTTATTATTAGCTCAGATTCAGGAAGTACATGTGCAGGTTTGTTACACAAGTATATTGTATGATGCTGAGGTTGGGGCTCCTAGTGATCCCATCACCCAGGAAATAAACATAATACTCAATAGGTGGTTCTTCAACCCTTGCATTCCTCCCTCCTTCCCCACTTTTGGAATCCACAGTGTTTATTGCTCCTATCATCCAGTGTTTAGTTCCCATTTCTGGGTGAGAACATGCGGTATTTGGTTTTCCATCTCTGCCTTAATTTGCTTAGGATAATGGCCTCCAGCTACATCCATGTTGCTGCTAAGGACGTGATTTGGTTATTTTTTATGGCTGCATGCTCTTCATTATTTTCTTCTGTTTTCTTTGGGCTTAACTTGCCTTATTTTTCTAATATTTTGAAATGGGCATTAGATTAATGATTTTCAGCATTCTTCTTTTCTAAAATGTAGAAAGGTTGTAAATTTTCCTCCAAGTGCAGCTCTAGCTGATCTTATATGTTTTGATACTTAATTATTCATGATTATTCAGTTACAGTGTTTTCTAATTTCTATTAGAATGGCTTTTTTTTTGGCCTACAGGTTATTTAGAAGCATACTTCTTAATTTTCCTCTTAAATATATAGAGATTTTCAAAGTATCCTTTTATCATTGATATACAGAATAATTGTTCTGTGGTAAGGGAACATTTTTTGAAATTTGTTGAAACTTGCTTTAATATCCCAGCATATGCTCAATTTTTATTAATGTTTCATAAAAATAGTATCTACTCTTGAATTTTGGGGTGCAGTGTTCTATGTATGTCAAGTAATTCAGGTTTTTTAGTGTATCATCCCAATATTTTATCATCTACTGATTTTTGTGTCAGCTTGATCTATCAGTTAATAAGAAAGTTGTATGAAAATCTTCCACATGATTGTGGATTTGTCTACTTTTTCTTATAATTCTGTCAATTGTTTCTTTATATGTTTTGAGGCCATATTTGTAAGTACATACATATTTAGAATTATTGTATCTTTCTGGGGGATCAAACCAGAAATTATGAGGTATTTATTTATGAATTATACTTACGAAATGTAAAAAAAAAAAGAATGAAAAATATTATTTGACTCAGCAATCTCATTACTGGGTATATACCCAGAGGAATACAAATCATTCTACCATAAAACACATGCATGTGAATGTTCATTGCAGCACTACTCACAATAGCAAGGACATGGAATCAACCTAAATGCCCATCAATGACAAAAGAGTTTTGAGACTACATATTAGTTTTGAGAACAAAAGAACTCCAAGTTCCAAGATCTGAGAGATATAAATTTAGGCTCTTAATGAAACCTACTCTTTATTAAATTAGTGATTTACATTATTTTTTGATGTTGAACCATCCTTGCATTCCTCTGATATGCCCTACTTGGTCTGATGCTTGATACACTCATTACACAGACTATGGACCGGGCACTAGTATTAACTCATGTAATCCTCATTAACCCTATTTTTATAGATGCTATCATTCTTTCAAATTTACAAATAAGAATATTGAGTCATATAGAAGTCAAAGTGATTTACCAAATATTATGCAGTTAATTCATGGGCTAATGAATGTAGAAAATCAGATTCCAGAGACTTCTATTAACCATAAATACATTGCTGGTCTTAATAGCTATTTTTTACGTTGTATTTTTGCATCTGTACTTACAGATTAGGTTGGCTGAGAGTTCCTTTCTCTTTTTCTGTCCTTATGCATTCTGTGTTACATATTCAGCTAATCATGTTAGCTAAGTAGCTGTAGACACAAACCATTTCTATAACAGAGAAATTATCTTTTCTCTGAAGATTTGCTACAACTCACCTTAAAACCATTTTGTTGATGGAGAAATGGTTGATAATTTTTGACTTCCATTTTAATATTTTATGTGATACAATAATATATTCATTATTCTAACACTTCTAGGGCCAAAGCAAGCAATTATAAACTTTCTTATAATATTATGTATTTTAACTAGTTTTCTAATATATTGCTATAAAATCTACTGTAGATGGTATAATTTTATAATGTTAGTACTATCTATATTAGTATAATAATCCCTTTTCCTTCCTGATTTGTTAATTTCTTGTACCTTTTCTATTAATCATTGATATTGTATCACTCAGCTAACACAATAGTAAATCTCCCTCTCAGGGCTTGCAACAATAAACGTTTTTATTTCCTGCTCTGTATCTTCCAGTTTGTTGAGTTTTGGCTGGTTTCTGCTGAGCGAGTCTGGACTCAGCAGCAGTCAGGTGGACTCCAGACTTTCAGATGAGTTCATGTCTGTTCCATGTAACTTTCTAGGATATACACTACCCATTATTGGGAAAGAAACACAAAAGCCATATCAAACCTGTAAGCACACATAAAGTTTCGTTGTAGCTCATGGTCACATGGCCACACCAAACAGCAAAGGGACTGGAGTATTTACTTCTCACACTCTAGTGGGAGCCTTTACGAAGTCCTATGGCAAAGGGCCTGAGATGCAATTTTACAACAAGGTGGAAACAACCCAAAAGACCACAACCATATTTGCTAAGTTTATGTCTCTGACAAAGAACCAGTATTCAATTTTATTAGCTCTATAGTATTTTTAATTCTAGTCTATTAATTTAATTATATAATTTTCATTTATTCCTTCATTATACCCTCTTTTGAAGTGCATATTAATTTATCTGTCATGTAGGGTCCACACTCTTTGGAGGGCTATTTCTGAGGCTTGTCATTTCTATCAGCTCTCACTCTGCTTATCCCCTACTGTATTTGATAATTGTCCCATGATGAACTCAAATCTCCCTGGCCTCCATCTGAGACACCACTGAGGTGCCTGGGCTGTGGGTGTGGTTCTCCACTGAGTTTATGTCTCCACAATGCAGGAGATCATGCTGCGCTGAGACACTGGAAACACAATTTTTCATCTTGACATAAATAACAAAACTCAGTAATAGTCATAAGAGCAGCATAAATTCACCTCCGAGTCTATGAGAGGACAGACCTATGGGTACACATCCTTGGGGGAGAAACTTGTCCCCTCCAGAATCCAGGTTTTCTCAGGTTTCTTTGCTCCTAGGTGTATTTACCTCCTGCCTACCCTCTGCTCACTCAGAACCACCCTTTCTCTAAGTCTGCAGCACAGTTAGGATCCCAGCTCAATGCAAATCTGTCAGTTCCACTTTCCCACCTTCCTGGGAGATCTGCCTATTTGCTGTGTGAATTGAAAGTCCTTTGTCTTCTGGGCCTATGGGCTCTTCAACATTGTGTCAATGGCATCAGGAAACCCAGCTCTGAGAGTGATCTTCTTTACCTTGGGGGCCCCTCTTGGTGCCTGGCAGGCCCCCTGAATGGGAACCAGAGGGCCACTGGATGGGGCCTGATGACATAAGTACACAGAGTGAGGACACTTGAGAAACAAAAACCCCCATCACCAGGCAGAGTCACAGGGAAGTGACCCACTTCACTCCCCACTTGGGAAAAACAAACTTCTGAAGTTATTTGGTGACATGAAGTGTTTCAAAGAATGGGTGTGAGTTTGGAGGAAGGCAAGCATTAAAGCTCACATCCGGGACCTAAACGGCTTGACCAGCCTCTGGTAACAAGAACTGGACACTTCTGGAAATTCAGGCCTGGATGAGCACAGACAGTCTGGTGTCTGCTCGAAGTCTCTGCCTCTCTCTTCATCCTTGTACCCAATCCTCCTCTGTGCCCAGCCCTGGATTGCACCCTGGGGACAGAGATGTGGACTGAGTATAGCTCCTGCCCTAGAAAAGTGAGGTCACAGGTAAAGGGGGCACAGATTGTAGCTCCAGTCAGAGAGAAGAGGGGGAATTTGAGGACATGCTGCTGGAGGATTCATTTGTTCCACAAATGTTTATTGAGCATTGATTCTGTTTCCAGGCACTCTTCTCAGTGGAGAAACAACAGCTAGGGAACAAGACCCCTGTTCTCATGAGCTTCTCATTCTACAGGAATAAGGAGTGGTTGGTGGTCAATCAATATGCCACCAGTAAGCAAAGATACAAGGAGATAACTGGACAGAGGGAGCAGCGAGTGCCAACACCCACATTCGGCTTTGGATTGAAGTCAGCTGCAAATACCCCTTCCCCTTGTGCCTGGCCCTGTGTGCCTAGATGCCCAAAGAAGACATTTGACAAACATTCTAAATGAGAAGAGAGGAAGGAGGTGACTCAGTGCTAGGGGTGTTTAGTCTCTCCACCCTAGCCCTACAATAAACAAAACACAAATGGAAGTAGTTCAATCAACTGATAGAAAGATGTGTGCACATGTGGGTGTTTGTGTGCATGTGTGTGTGCATGCATTTGTCTGGTGGAAAATCTATGCATTCTTCTTCTGAAAATAAATATCTGAAGAAAACTACCCTGGGAACCTGTGACTCTGGAAGCTCAGAGGCGCTGAGTCATAGAGAAGGATGCCTGCGAGGAGGTAGTAGACGAGGGGGTTACGGCACTAACGTAGAGAGCTGCCCAGCGCTGTGCTAGAGACCCTGCCAGCAGCCCTGGAGAGCTGCCCAGGACACAGTAGTTCTAGGGATGGTTGATTATTAATCTAGGGTTGAAGGCCAATCCAGCGCTGTCCCTGGTCACCACACTGATTGGATTGGACGTCGCTGAGGCACCTGTCAGAGGCCTGGGCTGGAGGACCAGCTTCCCTGCCACTAACTCCAGGCTCTGAGGAAGCCCTAGTAAGTCATTTCTGGAGGAAAGAAGTGGGGCCCTGGGCCAAGAGACTGGCTTCTTGACTGAATCCTGGTGAGGTAGGGGTTTGGGGGGGGCGTGTCTTCAGGTCCACCTGGGGCCTCTCTTTCCCTCTGGCCCAAGCAACTGGGAGCTTCCTGTATCCACTTGGCCATGAGCAAACTAAAGGGTGGTCTTTGTCAAAGTGAAGAATAGAAGTGGCATGTGCGCGCCAGTGACAGGTACAAGCCTTGACTGTGGCATCCAGTGCCAATTCAGCACCAACAGGAGAGATTTTAAAAAAAGACAAAAATGATAGAAAAAGGAAAGTTGGAGAAGGACATGACCAAGAAAGTTCCCTTCCAACTGGGCATCTCTCACTGTGTCCTGGAGGAAGGGAAGGGTTAAGGGACTGTGGCTGGGATAGCAAAGGCAGATGCAGTGTTGGGCAGCAAGAGTCAGGACGTTGGGATTTGAGGCTGGAGCAGAGCAGAGGGAGAGTCCCATGGGGTCCCGGCTGCCAAGTGTCCTGGAGGACAGGCCAACCTGGACAAAGGCTCGAAGAGACTCTGATGGCTGGGTAGGGGCACAGAGCTGGGGGGGCATCTGGGCAACCTCCAGGATGGGGAGCAGGAGCTGAATCCCTCCAGACTCAGGCTGAGCAGAAATTTCAGAGCCTGGTGGTGAAACGGCCTCTCAGTGGAAGATCTCAAACCAAGAGAAGTCTCATCTGGACAGGATCAATCACCAAAAAAGTTCCCATTTTGAAGGTCAGAATCCTGCCTCAGGGCATTCTAGGTCCCAATCCCACAGCAAGTGCCTGTCACAAAATAGACATTATGCAAGATGGTCAAGAAGCAGCTGGTGAAACAGGGGCTGCTCTGAGGACAGCTGGAGCCCCACCATGGCAATCAGAAGTTTTACAGGAAATGAGAGAGTGGATGTCATCAACCAAGTCCAGCCAAGAGACGGACCTTGTGGGACCTCAGGTCTGCTGCCCCAGTCTGAGTACAGCTCTTTCCTTCCATAGGAAAGGAAGAAGGAAACCATAGCTCCTTTAGCACTTTAGAAAGAAATCCGAGCAATCCAGGGGCCAAAGCTCACACAGGCAATGAGCTCTCTTCACCTTTGTCTGGACCACTGGACACAGGGCTCATGTATAATCCTCGAGCCCTGTGGGCTGTCAAGTAGGAGGTGCCTACCTGTTAAGGTTTGTGCTGGCAGGAGCTCTGGGACCCCAGGGAGAATGGGCTCGTGTTCATCTTGCACCTGCCTTTGTTTTAGCACTGATCTAACTCTCACATTTTTTACCCACCTGTTTCCCTAGTAGCCTGAAAGTCATTCACAGCCAGGGGTTGTGATGGTCCCCTCTGTGTCCACTGTCCCCAGCACAGGGTCCAGCACACCACATGGGTAGCAAATGCTACTTAAATCAGATGGGATGAAATTCCCTTCCTTCACTTTCTTCACTTCAAGGTAAGGACCATGTTCCTGTTTCCGTCATTCCCTGTCCTTCTCCTGTCTGTGGTGACAGCTTCCTGCTCCGAAACAAAAGCCTGTGAGGATGCCCAGAAGACCTGCTCCGTGATTACCTGTGCCATCCCCGTCACCAATGGCACCCCAGGCAGAGATGGGCGAGATGGACCCAAGGGGGAAAAGGGAGAGCCAGGTCTGGGACAGGTTTCTGTGGCTTCCTAAATCTCCACCTCCAGCAGGTGTTCAAGCAAATCTGTGCTTGAGCCTGCCACACAAAGGTTAAAGCACAGACTTGGGGAGGCTCCCCTTTTTTTTTTTTTTTTTTTTTTTTCTGAGACGGAGTCTCACTCTGTTGCCCAGGCTGGAGTGCAGTGGCGTAATCTTAGCTCACTCCAACCTCCGCCTCCCAGGTTCATGCCATTCTCCTGCCTCAGCTTCCTGAGTAGCTTGGGACTACAGGCGCCCGCCACCATGCCCTGCTAATTTTTTTTATATGTTTAGTAGAGACGGGGTTTTACCGTGTTAGCCAGGATGGTCTTGATCTCCTGACCTCGTGATCCACCCACCTCAGCCTGCCAAAATGCTGGGATTACAGGCATGAGCCACCGCACCCGGCTTAAGGTTCCCCTTTCATCAGGACCCAAGCTACACTCAGAACAATCCCTGTAAAATACCATTGTCTCCAAAACAAAGCTGCTTGCTGACTCTCCGGGATCCCATATTTCCACATAGGAACTGGGGGTGTGTGGTTGTCCCTACAGAGGGGTGTCCCACCTGCTTAGGGAGCTGGCCTTGGTGCAGGCCTTCCACTGGGATGCAGGAGGGTCTTTCTTTTTTGGGTTACATCGCTAGCTCACTGGCTGTTCAGGGGGTAAACATGAATGGAGTATTGAGCTTTTTGGAAAAAAAGAATGACAGTCACTGGGTCATCTTCCCTTTGTCTTGCAACAGGTCAAGGGCTCAGAGGTTTGCAGGGCCCTCCTGGGAAGTTGGGGCCCCCAGGAAACACAGGGGCTCCTGGAATTCCAGGACCAAGGGGCCAAAAAGGAGATCGTGGGGACAATTCAGGTAAGGGGCATACCTCAGCATGGTGGCCTGGGGGTCCCGGGCCTGGGGAGCTGGAGGGCCAGCTGGAAGGTCCCCTTCTCCTGCTGCCTCATGGGAAGATGCACAACTTTGCATCCTGGCCCAGCACCCCCGGTCTTCTCAGCTTTACTTGGGGCCTGAGGGGACTCCCATAGGTGCCCAGATGCAGACGTTCAAGCCATGTAGGGCCATTCCCTCATCAGGCCCCTTAGCAGATGGGCCCTGGCTTTTCTTCAGTGGAAACAGTCCAGTGTGCATCTCCGGGGTGCCAGGGAGGAAATAGGCCCTTTAGGGGGTTGGGTTTATGTCCATTGTCACAAGAGTGGCATGAAAACGTTCTGCCTTTTTCGAACCCTGGGTGACGGGGAACATCACAGCAACTTAGTTCAGAGAAAAATGGAGCAAATTCAGTAAGAACAAAAGAACAATGACAACCTACTTATTCATACTTGTCTACCAGTCTGTCAAAATAATAAAGGTATTAAAAAGTGTATCTGGAATGAGCAATGAAAGTGAATGACAAAGAAATGTTTTCAGAAAGAAGAGTAATGAGTTGAGTATTTTCTTATGAATTCTTACAATATGACAATATGCAAGCTGTATGTGGAGACAGGGGTCCATGCCTGAAGTTCTAGATTGTGAAGGGATGCAGAGATATATGCTGAGAAGCAGAAATGTAGTCATTTTCCCCCTTTTATTTCTTTTGCTTTCTTATTTTCCTCGAATAAGCGTTCTTCTTAGTAAGCCACTTTGTTTTTTTCAAAATGCTCCACTCTCCAAGTTAAGGTCTTCTCCATAAATACCTTCTCCCTGTTGCTTTGCAGTTACTGAGGCTAAGCTGGCCAACTTAGAGAGACAGCTACAGAGCCTGAGATCAGAACTGGACCACATGAAGAAACGTGAGCTTTCTCTCTGCCCATAATGTGTTCTTGGCTCTCACTCTTTTCTTCAGCACACTCTAGGTTTGGAGGAGGTGGGAGGGGAACTAATTCAGGAACACTTGTCCTACACCAGGGCCTGTGCTGGGTGGCATTTTCCCATAAGACAATTTCATTCAATCCTCTCAGCAACCTCAGTTGTGGTTGTTGAACTTGCTTTATTGACAGGTGAGGAAACCGAGGTGCAGGAAGTGTTGGTGACTCATTTCAGGTCACACAGCCAGGAAGTGGCAGGGGAAGGTTTGGATGGAGGTCTGATGTCTCCAAAGTCTATGCCCCTTCCTCGGCATCCGCTAGCTCAGATGTCTGTCCTTGCCTCTTCCTTATCCTGGTGCTCAAGCCTGCAGTGGGGCCCAAGACTGTCTCCCTATGTGCACCTGTGCTGGGGCAGGTTTTAGCAGATGCTTTTTCAAGGTGGGATATCCCAGGGGAGTCTGGGCTGTCTGCAGGGGTCTGGATGCCCCTTCCCAGGCTCTGCAGCTGAGGTCTGTTTCCTGACCAGGCTCTGGCCTGAGCTGCTGGGCACAGGGTGATTTTTCAGAGATCTGACTTCCCAGGGAACTCAGACTACTTGCCTACTGTCCTGGGCTGGGCCCCAAACCCAGCCAGCCTCACTCACCGTTTGTGGTTTCAGTGCAAGCCTTCTCCTTGGGGAAAATGTCTGGGAAGAAGCTCTTCGTGACCAACGGTGAGCGGATGCCTTTCTCCAAAGTGAAGGCTCTGTGTGCTGGGCTCCAGGCCACGGTGGCTGCCCCCAAGAATGCAGAGGAGAATAAGGCCGTCCAGGATGTGGCCAAAGACATTGCCTTTCTGGGCATCACAGATGAGGCAACCGAAGGCCAGTTCATGTACGTGACGGGCGGGAGGCTGACCTACAGCAACTGGAAGAAGGATGAGCCAAATGACCACGGTTCAGGGGAGGACTGCGTGATTCTCCTGAGCAATGGGCTCTGGAATGACATCTCCTGCACGGCCTCCTTCATCGCCGTTTGCGAGTTTCCTGCCTGAAGAGGCACGTTCCTCAACCCCCTTCTTGGCTCCCTATTGAACTCTCTGCTGCTTTGGAAGAGAATTCAATGCTGGTTTTCTTCTGCCCTGTGTTGAGTCCTTCCTTCATGTGGATGGGAGGAAAATGAGGGGGATATATTTGATTGTGGGGTGAGAACAGAAGAAGAGGATGGCTGTGGGGCACAAGGGTTCTGGTTCAGCACATGGCAAAGGACACCCCCATCCCACTAGGAGCACAGCGCCGGGTTGGAGTCCACCCTGGAAAGGGCCACATCTGACCCTCTCACTTCATGGTGAAGACACTGAAGCCCACTAGAAGGACCCAGTGGGGCCACACCTGGGTCAGAGTAGGCTGTAGATTCCGGCCACCGAGAGATCTTACTCCTTTTCTCCAAGAGTCGCCACTACTGGATGCCTAAACTCCTTCCATGGCAAGCCCAGACCTCTCTAGGACACAGGTATTGTTTCTAGTTGTTCATGAGCTGCGCCAGACAACCTCTCACTGTCTGACTGTAACACCTGGCAATCTCCTGCATGGGCAACAGTTGTTAGTCCTAGGAATCCTCTCATCATGCCCACACAGCCGTGGTCACCCTTTAGTCACTAGGGTGACCTTAAAGCCAAAGAACAGATTTTCCTCCTGCATCATTTTAGGAGGCTGACTCGATGTTGAGGTGTGTCAGCTGCGTGTGAGGAGGCAAATTGTCACGCAGGGTGTGCCCTTCTCCGCAGACCTCCTGAGTCTCATGAGTCTTAGCCCCAACCCCTACTCCAGTCCCCCACCTGCCCAGCAGTCCCTCCTTTCCCTGTAACATCCTCTTCCCATTATAGGTCAATGGGCCCATTATCACACAATGAGATGGGAAAATATTTCATAAATAGGCTAAGGGCCAGTTTAACTCTGTGAAAAGTTTTAGTTAATCTTAGTTTTCTATTTTACTTCTCTTTGTATCTGAACTACCAGGAAAATAACCTATGGTTGGTAAGTGCTTGATGAATATTTGTCAAATGGGTGCATCAAAAAATTACACAGCGACGCATGGGTAGGAACCCAGGGACTGAATGTCAAGCACGCTTTCTCCCAGGAGTCCTTCTTCTGCGGGACTATCCGGGCAGGGCTGGGACGTGCCAAGGGCATTGGGACCATCAGGGTGAGGGTGGCAGGACCTGTGTCCTTGGCCTCTGGCCTACATAGACAGGCATATCACTGAATTTTCAATTCCCAAAAAAACCCTTCTATAGGGTATATTGACACAATTGGGGTCAATGAGAGGAGTATTTTTGTGATGTCGAGCAAAATAATTACTTGCTTCCAGTGCAATCCAGACTGCTTACCGATGGAACAGGAAATTGGTTAAGCTTTAGAAGCACATATGAAGCCATAGTTTATGGCAAATAGAGAAAGGACCAGAAACTTTTTAGAGGGAGAAAAGACACACATATACAGTGACCCAGAACAAAAGAACGACCAGAACCAAGCATGAATGTTACACCTGAATGTTCTCACAGCCAAGATGAAAATGAGAAAACTGACCGGTGACGGTTATATCGTTCTTCCTATGTTATGCTAAGGAGGGTTGTCATGGTCAGTGCTGAGATGAATGCCTCCTTTTCCACACTGGGCATAAAGGACAATATCTTCAGCCATGAAACTGTAAAACATGCAGTTATGTACTCCACAGGGATGGTTTTCCAGCATGCAATGATTGCCCCTCAGTCAGGGAAATGCAAAAAATCTTGCAGGGCAAGCTCCAATTCTTCCATCCTCCTTTCAGACAGCTTCTCTTAGTTCCTTCTATGGGGCTCTTTTCCTCCTCTCTCTCCCTCAATCACTACAGCCTCACGTTCCTGCTCTAAGAGCTCTTTATGCCACCCAATGCCCTGTCCTTCTCCCCAGCTCATAAGCCTCCTCTCCTGCCCCCTGGCACTTTGAGGTCCTTGCAGATTCTCTCTTCTCTCGGCTCACCTGGCAGGGCATGAAGGCTCCTATTTCTATTTGATAGTAAGGAAGATTGCCATGGCCAGTGCTTCTGGATGGGTCGGGCTTTGTTCTCTCCCTGATCCAGCACCTGACCATCTCTTTTGAGCTCCTTTCTCTAAATGTATCTACAGCCACATTATTCTTCCTTCAGTCTGGAATTGAGACAGACTGCCTCTCTGTATTCATTTCTCAGTTTTTATCTGCAGGCAATGGGAGCCTGATGTGTGTTAGCTGGGGAGGAGGAGTTAATCTGAAGATACAGATTTCTTTTCTGCAAGAAAGATGCCAAGAAAACAATTTTTTTAAAAAAGATACAGGATTCTCATGAGAAACTTCAGTTCATCCAGGCCTTCCAGGACCTGGGACAAGAGGAACATTTTGGATTTAAGATGACCCTCCAGTCTCCCTCCCTTCTACCCATCCTTCCTTCCTCCTTCCGTTTCTTCCTTCCTCCCTCCCTCCTTCCCTTCCTTCCTTTCTTCCTTTCTCCCTCCCCTCCTCCCTTCCTTTCTTCCTCCCTTCCTCCCTTCCCTACTTCTCTCCTTCCCTTCTCGCTCCCTCTTTTTCTGTCTGAAGGACTGAGGACAGGCAGCTTCCTTTACTAAGGAATAGACAATGGTTGACATCTCTTGCACAGGGAACCCAATAAAGCCACGCACTCCACGGACAGGCCTGAGGGGCCCCAGGCAGCTCATTCCCCTGAGATTGCAGGAGTGGGGATGGCTGTGAGCAACCTCTTCAGCCCTGCCATTTATTCTAATGGAATAGATGTCTCTGCCATTCATTTCTCACGTTGGTTTTTGGACCATGGAGCTGAAAGACATCTCCTAGCTGCAGTCTTCCTTTGCTGCCTCTTGCGTGGAGTAAAAACCTGAAGGCCATGCTCAGAGCATTCCTGGAAGGGAAGCTGGTATTCAGAACTCTGTGCAGCCTGGGCTCTGGCTCTGGGCCATGCCCAGGGGAGAATAAGGCCTGGGTCTCTGTGCGCTATGTTAGGGCTGAAGGACAGACGGCTTGGCGGGTGGGAAGTTCAGATTTTGGGAGCAGGAGACAGGGGTTTCAGGTGAGCTCCATGACTAATGTACTGAGCGGCGTGTCAGTTTCCTGGGCCTCAATTTCCCTGTCTATAAATAGGTACTAAAGACTTCTTTCTTCTAAAACTTAATGAATCAATTGTCACACACAAACCCAGACTGTAGGAGCCAATTCAGGAGCAAAGCAGCAGGATCTAAGAACTGTCTTCGGTTGTATTTTGCGTGTGTGTGTGTGTGTGTGTTGTTTTTTGTTTTGTTTTGTTTGGAGACAAGATCTTACTCTGTCACCCAGGTTGAAGTGCTGTCGCATGATCACAGCTCACCGCAACCTTGACTTCCTGGGCTCAAGCGATCCTTCCACCTCAGCCTCCTGAGGAGCTAGGATTACAGGCATGCACCATCATGCCCAGCTAGTTTTAGTGTTTTGTAGAGATGAGGTTTCACCATGTTGTCTAGGCTGGTCTCGAACTCCTGAGCCCAGGAGATCCCCCTACCTTGGCCTCCTAAAGTGTTGGGATTACAGGTATGAGCCACTGTGCCCAGCCCGGTTTTCAGTTTTTGTTGCCTGGCAATTCTGTCCAAAGTATTGTGGGCTAAATATTTATCAGCTATTTCTGAATTCTACAGAAGACAGTCTGGGTAAATTAGAATGACAAATATAACTTGGCCTCAAGATGGGAACTTCGGATTTAAATTATGTCTGCAGAAGTAGAGGCACAGCAAGTATAATCACCATTTCCCTCCTATGTTTGAATGAAAGGGGCTACCAAAGCCTGTGACACTCGAGGCCCAGGCTCCTGCCTGGGTCTGAATCCTGGAATTGTAGGGCCTTGTGCTTGCAGGACACTGTTTCCTCAGAGTCCTACAGCTCTGCTGCTTCACTTTAGCCATGTCCAAGCCAAAAGATAGGGGCTTGGGGTACCAGCTGAGGGCCCAGTGTTCACATCTGTCAAATATTCTTCCTGCTGATGCCAGCCAGCCTCCCTTCTCTGTGGCTGTCAGAGGGGGACCAGTGCCAGGGGTCATAGTCAGTCCCCGGACTTGCCCTCTGTGTCACAGCAGAGCCTCTGACCTGGAAGGCTGTTTGCTTGTCATTATGTAACTGATCTGTGCTTTTGAGCCTGCCAAAGCTCAGGGTTTTTCTATTAACTGAAAAGGGATTGGATGTTATCAGAGGGCCTGGGCTGGAGATGTCCGGAAGAGGATTTTGTAAAGCGATGTTGTCCTGGTAACCCTGAGTGGCTGGTGTGCTGCTGGGAAGAGGGAAGGAGACCAGGGCAGTGGGCCATCTGGGAAAGGGTGCTCACAACCCTGGTGGCCACTGTGTGGGGAGTAGACAGTGTCCCCAACTATGAACCTGTGGTTTGTCCAGCAAACACAGGTGCATGTTTCAAAGAAGTGGGGTGCAAGCAGCTATTCATTAACCAAGCAAATGCCTTGGGTGAAGCTAGCCATTGCCAACCCACAGCCCAGCCTGCCCTACCCTGACTTGTGCTTGTGCCACCTTGTACATCTCTTCTGAGTAGTGACCAGCAGAATTGACTGGCATGCTTGGCAAAATCGTAGGCTCTTGGCATCATTCTGGACCCAGTGAGTGAAAACCTTAGAAATCTGTCATCTTCATGGGTTTCTCAGGTGATCCGGATGTTTGGCCAGTTTTGAAACCCCTGCCCCAAGAAATACAGACACCACAGTGGCTTTCTGCCTGCCTCTCACCATACAGGGCGGCCCTGGAGCCTGGAAGCCCATTTCCCATTCCTTATAGCACCCCCTATAAGGGGGTGCTGCTTAACTGTATAGTGTCAGACCCCAAACAATCTCCCTCAACGGACTAGCGCCCCAGTAGTGAAAACCAACTGCAGACCCAAACCTTCCTATTTCCAGGGTCTCACTGCTTCCTGTGACTTTAGGGAGGGGATCTGGGGTTTGGACAGCTCTGAGGAGCTTCAGAGCACATGAGGCACTGGATGTGTGGGACCTTGAGGGGGGAATTGTATACACATGGGCTTGGGGCTGTTTGTGTGTGTTGTTGTGCATGTGTGAGTGTGTGTTGAGTGCCTGTATGGAAACCAGCAGCAGCAGGCCCAGTGCTTGAGGTTCTCAGCATCCTGCCACTGGGGGGCTCAGCCCCTACCTCCCCAAGCCTGTCTCCAGGTCCACATCTGCATACTCCTCGCTGAAGAACATTGGCTCGAGCTGACCCCAGAGACTCTGGGTGAGTTGGGGTGCTTGGTCAGAGACAAAAGGTCCTCCATAAGAGGTCATAAGCTGTGTTCTCAAACACCGGGGGGTCCACAGAGATTGAGCACTAATATGATCCTCTTCCCCTGCCAGGTCTTAGATTGTATGTCACCATTCCCCCACTACCCGAGTCCCTGCCTAACCACTGAAGCTAAGGTTGCTCCAACCCCAGTCACCATTACAACACTCCTTTTTATTTTCTTCTAAGAATTATGGTTATCTGACGTCGTCGTGGCCATCTGCTCAAGTTATGTCCGTGTTGCAAAGTCATTAAGAATAAGGAATCTAGCCAGGGTCAGTGGCTCATGCCTGTAACCCCAGCAGTTTGGGAGGCCGAGGTGGGCAGATCATCTGAGCTCAGGATTTCGAGACCAGGCTGGGCAACATGGCCAAACCCCACCTCTACTAAAAATACAAAAAATTAGGCGAGCATGGTGGCGCATGCCTATAACCCTACCTACTCAGGAGGCTGAAGCAAGAGGATTACTTGAGCCCAGGAAGCACAGGTTTCAGCGAGCAGAGATCGTGCCACTGTGCCCCAGTTGGGGCAATGGACTGAGATTGTCTCAAAAAAAAAAAAAAAAAGAGTGAGGATTCTGGAGTCAGACTACCTGGATTCAAATCCTGGTTCCACCAGTTTGCACCTGTGTGACCCTGGGCAAGTCACATAATACACTCTCTGTGTGTTAGTTCCCTTCTTGGTAAAATTGGGATCATGACAGTGTCCACCTCAGAGGGTTGTTGAAGGAATTGATGAACTGATATAAGCAAGGCGATTAGGACAGCACTGGCCTGCAATAAAGGCCATGCCAACATTAGTCCCTGCTGTTGTGATTAGTACAAGACCATGTCACTCACCTCTGCAGTCCTTGAAAAGGGCTGGGAACCACATACACACTCAATCAATAACAGTTGAGTGAATAAGTGAGTGAATGAATAATAAATTAATGAATCTGAGACCTCCACCAAGATGTGTGACCCAATTCCCTTCTCTGGAGCTTAACTCAGCTCTAAGCTGGATCCAAGAGAGAAACAGCAAAACTCATTTTGGAATATGGTTACGGGCACAGCCTCCTTTCTCTGATAATTGAGTATCCCTGGCCCCAGCAGCAGTGGCCATGTGCAGCCGGTGCTGTGGCCTCGTGCTGTCCCCTGCTGGTTGCCTCCAAGACAAGGCCAGCAAATCCAGAGAGACGCAAGCCCAGCCAGGTGAGTGGTGGGATCACATGAGCACCTTGTCTGCAACTTCGGATGCTCCTGCTTTCCTCCTCTCCACCATTGTCCTGGTTGCTTTGCTCACTTGGGTTGTGTTCCCACCCTGCAGGGTCAGGGCCAGACACACGCTCCTACTGCGTGACCGCAGGTCTTCAGCATGCTGGATCCCGACACCCTCAGTGCACAGCAAGCCCCGGGGACTGGCGGGATGCTCTGCTCCTTGTCTATGCATCTGTCTCCTTTCCAAGCCTAGAATGTGATCTCTTTAGGGCAGGACCCACAGGCCACCCCCACACTCTCCTTGCCTGCCCCTCCACAGGTCTGTGTCTAAAGCAATTTCAGAATCACCTCAAGACAGGACTTTGCTGCTGCTCTTGTCTGAGTCATGTCGGGGCTGGATTTGTGGGTTGCTCTCTGGGTTCCCTTTGTGGACTTTTTGGGTATCTCTCTCAAATGCAGTCACTTTTTTCTTTCGTCAGCATCAGCAGGGAAAGAATCTGGACTTTTCTCTGAATCAGGTTCTTTTGGAGAACACTACTAAGTATTTGCTTGTGATTTTCCTGTGATGACCCCACATCATTTCAAAAGGACAAAGGGGTTCAGGCTGGGAACCTGCAACCCAGGACACTTTAGGGACTCTGCCTGGGACCCATTAGGCCACCAGCAGAGGGTCTGGTGCACAGAGGGATGGTGGGGATCTCCTAGGGGGTCTCAAATGGAAATGACATTGTTGTTCCACCAGATTCAACACTGTCCTTGTTTCTTGTTCTTGGGCTTCCTGGGAAGCCAACTGGTGGAAGCACAGTATTCTTGCAGAAGTCCCAGAAGGTGCCTTCACTGGGCGCATGATGAAGCTCAGGGCAACCCCCTTGTTGGGTTCCCTCTGGACCTGCAGGGCAGTGCCCTCTTAAGCCAAGGATGACACATTAGCACACATACTGACCCTCTCCTCCCCCTTATCTGTGCCAGACAGCTGATCAACTATCTCCTACATGGCCTGGGAAAGACCCTGAAAGCCATTTAACCCCACAGTCATTACCAAGGGATGTCAGATGGTGTGGGGAAAAGGACTCATTGTCCAGCCCTCTAGCCCTGCCCAGAGCTCCTGATGTGTCCAGCTTCCTATCCCCATGAGAATTTATGGCCTTGACAATCACAGAAGTACTACCAGAAGCCATATGCCGAGTTGCATTTGAGACTCTTTTCCCCAGTAAGAGCATCCTCTGGAGACCTCACCTTGCCCAGCAGTGCTGACCCTTTCCTGTGCTGTATGCAAGCAGTTCCTGGGTGGTCATCTCTCCTACACTGATGGGGTCTGGTTCCCAAGCACCCCAAGGGCAGGAATCAGAAAAGGTCATGAACATTTTGGATTCCCTATGTGAAAAGGGTCTGGGGAGTCCAGAGGTAGAAGCTCCCAACCATGCCTGAGATGGAAGGTGGCGAGAGATGGTTTAACATCACACTCACTGTTATATGGTCATGCTTGCCTAATGCACCAAGGTTATGAGTTAAATGCCACGTCAGATAAAAAGCAGTGCCACTTTCCTCCTCCTTAGCCAGGGGCTATAAACCACCTGGAGCTTCAGGGCAAGGAGTATAGTATCTGACCCCAGGCCACAGAGCAAAAGCAAGGGAAGGATGGGGAGGGATGCCAAATTCCCTGAGTTCTTGCTGCTTTCAATTCTGATCAATGCCTAAAAGGAAGTGAATACATTATCTCAAAATTCTTTTTATTTTTTTCATATCTCTATTCTTTTCTTATCGCTACTACTCTGTATGTTGGCTTTTTTCTTCTTATACAAATTTATCAACATGTATTTGTCTAATCCAACTCTTAAAAAATCTAGTTTCTGAGATAATTTGTCGTATCTATTATTGTTTTGTTGTTGTTGTTGCTGTTTTGACACAGGGTCTTGCTCTGTCTTCCAGGCTGAAGTGCAGTGGTGCAATTATGGCTCACTGCAGCCTCGACTTCCTGGGCTCAAGTGATCCTCCTGCCTCAGCCTCACAAGTATCTGGGACAAGTGCACACCACCACACCTGGCTATTTTTTAATTTTTTTTTTTTTTTTTGGTAGAGACAGGATCTCCCTATGTTGTCCAGGCTGGTCTTGAACTCCTGACCACAAGGGATCCTCCCCTCCTCAGCCTCCCAAAGTGCTGGAATTACAGGTCTGAGCCACCATGCCCAATTTATTTCTATTATTGTTATTTTATATTTCATTAATTTCACTTTTATATTTATTTGTTTTGTCCTTCCTTTTTTTGTTGTTGTTTTAAAAATTTGTTTAAAAAAATGAACACTTAGTTCAACTATTTGCAGTCCATTTTCTTTGTTTTTTAATTTTTAATAATGAAAGCAAAGTTACTTATTTCCTCTGAGTATAGCTGTAACTCTATCTTACAGATTTTCGGATGCATATTACTGTTTCATTAAGGTTTAAAATTACTACTAAGATTATGCATTTTCACCTATCAGTACTATTGGCCATTAGTATTTCTTCCTTTATTAATTTCCTTTTCTCATTCTTATGCCATTTTCCTATTTAGATATTCATAATTTTCTTATTGATGTATCTGTTATATACATTGCAAATACATAACTATTTTTCTTTTATGTTGTGTTTTACTTTTCAGTAGAAAAGTTTTATGTATTTCTTATGTAGTCAGATATGTCAATATTATCACTTTGGGTTCCTCTATCTGATAGCATTCTTAGATAGATCTTTTTCCTTCCTACATAAATCGTTACTTATATTTTCTTCTAATTTTAATTTGTATATGTAATAAAATAATCTGATTTTACACTTTCTCTAAATGTTTAACTATTTAACACAGAATGATTCATTGGTAAGTCATTGTATTCCTATAATTTTGGCATTCTCTCTTTATCATGCGTATAGGATACATACATGTATATATACATGCTTGAGCCCATTTTTACCCTTTCTGTTCTTTTTCATTATTCTGTCTATTTCTGTGTCATTAATATACAACTTCAATTATGCTAGTTTTATAAAACCCTCTAACCTAGATGGGTCAAATCCATTCTAATTATCCTATTTTAAGCGATTTTCCTAACCCTTGAGAGTCATTCTTTCATGAGCTTTAGAATCACTTCATGAAGTCCTCACACCTTCCTCCACTCCCTCTTTTCTTTCCTGTGAACATTTATAGGGGTGCACCAAGTGTCTAGGTTCTCTGCAGGATCCCCATCCCTCTCATCCTCTCTCTGTTCTCTCAGGCCATCTCTCTAGCTAGGGGTCAAGCATCCCCTTCCTGTCCTGATCCTTCCCTCTGGTCACAGAATGCATTTGCTTGGCTTGAAGTTGCCATCTGACCTTTCGGCCCTGGCCTGGCCCCAGGCACTTACCCCTCAAATGAAGTATTAAGGGAATTTTAAAATAAATATGTAGAAGGGCTGGCAATGAGGCCACTCCGCAATTTCCTCAGATCAAAGGGCCTAGAGACATCTTAAAAACACTTTATTCAGCCCTACAAACAGGACTTACATAAGGACCATTCTGCTCAGGCAGGGTGCTCATAAGTCCCTCTCTGTGGCTCAAAGGTGTTTCAGCCAAGTAGTCTGAGATTGCCTACAGACTTTTAAGTAAACAGAGGGCAAATATGTTAATATTCAAATGTATCCAGGAAGGAGAGACACTGCAGTAACAACCCCCAAATATCACTCAGAGTACAAGTCCATTGCCTAGATCCAGGCAACCCCCAAGGGCAGTTGCTTTCCATGCATTTACTCAGGTTCCAGAATGTTTGATTGTACAATTTATTATTATTATTATTATTATTGAGACAGGGTCTCACTCTGTCGCCCAGGCTGGAGTGCAGTGGCACAATCTCTGCCTACTGCAATCTCCACCTCCCGGGTTCAAGTGATTCTCCTGCCTCAGCTTCCCAAGTAGCTGGGATTACAGGCACATGCCAGCACTCCCAACTAATTTTTGTATTTTCAGTAGAGACAGGGTTTTGCCCACGTTAGTCAGGCTGGTCTTGAACTCCTGACCTCAAAGTGATTCGCCTACCTCGGCCTCCCAAAGTGCTGGGATTATAGAGGTGAGCCACCACGCCTGGCCTTGTATAAGAACTTTATATCTACCAATCTGTCTGTAATCACAGAAGACATGGCAGCAGACGAGAGGGCATTTCAGAAGCGTATACCCACTCTTTTCTGCTTCTCCCCAGGAGTGACCCACATCACCGGTTCATGCCTGCCTTCAAAAGTTTTCTCAGTGAAAGATTGGCGAAAAGCGGTAAAACCTACCATAAGATGCCAGGCCTGCTGTTAGCCATAGAGAAGCCTAATAGTCACAGGCAATTAGAGTGGACAGTAATGAAGACTGCCTTGGTCTCTGAGTGGCTTGGTAATTGCACAAAGAGAGGTATCTTCTCTATTCTCACCGTTAAAACTCTTATCATCCATCCATTCATTCTAAATCCACTTGCTAAGCGCCGCTATTGTCCATTGCCAGAACAATCCTGCAGCTTACTCATCTTGTTATGTTAGGGAAGTGCAGGATCATGAGGGCATGACTAACCATGTCTATCGTCATATCCAATGCCTGGATAAATATTTGACATACAAATTAAGACCCTATTTCTCTAATAGATAACTAGTTTCTTTGCTCTAGGTAGGTAACTTGAAAAGGTCAAGCACATCATTAAACTTGAATTTTAAGGTGAATATCTGGAAAAAAAGAGTGGTTGAGAATGCCCTGAACTTACGCAACTCAAGTTTCAGTGATGTGTATCAAGGGCATTCAGAACATTGACAGGATCCTAGAAAAGCCAACATCAAAGCGCTCCACATCAGCTGCTCATTATGGAATGTGGGCTGGGTTGGTGATAGAAGGTTGAAAACCAGGATGAGACTTGAGAATATACTTTTCAACTGAACAGGGGTTTCTCTATGAAACTGCTGTGAAAGTCCCCACTTCAGACATGGATGGGTCTCAGCCTGCTCTCAGGGTGTCCATGATGACAGTCACAACATCACCTGAGAGCGTAAATCACTTGACACACAGGCTACTAAACAAGGGACCCTGACTGCTACAATTGAGGCAGGGCAGCCACTGAGGTCTGTGTTGACCTTGGCCCATGTGTGTTAGTGCAGGGGAGACCTCTGTGCTCAGGAATGGGTTAGGACCTGAATTTCTGAAATAACTGCTTCAGTCCTCTATTCTAATCAGCCTGTGCCTACAGATCTCAAGTGGCCCTCCCTGCTTGTTCTCTGTGCTGGAGAGCAAACCAGACCCTTGTGGTCCATGGCACTGATGGATCTGAAAATTCTTCTTGGGGTTTGAAGTATCCACATTGCAGGCCTTCATCATCATAGGATATTTTTTTCTCTCCACACACTTCAGCTACGCTGACTTTTCCCTTAGCAAGAAGTAGGTTTGGCTTAAGTATTGGGGTGGGTAGTGGTAACTTTCAGGGGGTCTTCCCAGACCATCATGATCTTGCATCTATCCTAGTGGCCATATCATACCATGTGGTCCCACTCCCCAAGTTTAGTTGATTGGACTTGAGGTGGGCATCTGAGACAGAAAGACTCATTTCCACAGGAGTTTCCGATTGATTCCATTGGAGAGTTTCTGATTTCTGTGCAGCAGTCTTTAGGACACATGATTCTTAATGCTTGGGTAGTCAAGAGACCAGTAAGCAGAGGAAGCTGGTGTGCAAAAGAGGGAAAGATGCAAAGATGCACAGAGAGAAGCAAAAGCCAGGGAGACAGCATGCCGTTACCTGAGTCCCCCTAGTCCTTTTTGAGCCCATATGGTTCAAAAAAACACTTCTCTTGGCTTATGCTAGATCCAAGTGTTTTCTCTTACTTGTAATGAAAAAGCCATTCTGAGCTCCCTCGATGAATGGGTTTAGGTGTTGTCTCTGAGTAGTTTGGTCATTATTGTGTAATTGACCTATATTTCAGAAGCTGCCAGAAATTTGGGGATTTTTTTTTTTTTCAGTAACTGGAGAAAGATCTTAGCAGAGAACCTGGGCTGCATGCTATCTTGAAGTGTGGCTTTTGTTTTACAGACATGCTGTCCTATATATGAGATGTACTTGTAGGAGTGCTGGGAAGAGGGATGGGACCAGGGGGAGTCCCATTCAGAAAGAGAAGTCCCCCTGGTTTGTGTGAACTAAGGAGAGAGTGGCTGGTTTTCTATCAGGAGAGAGCTTATTTGTTTGCGCCTTTTATGGGGCCATGGTTCATCCAGGTGTCATTGCCATCTTTTGAACACAGGTGTCATTTAAATCATTAGGTGTGACAATATGTCAAATCAACTAAATATGCATGATCTTTGGCCTATATATTTATGACCTAAATGTATAGGTTTTAGGGTCAAAATGACCTTGCTAATGACCCAGCTGTAACACTGACACCCCCTTTTGTCCCTGCAGTTTCATCCCACTCTGTGCCTTGGTTTTCATATTTGGAAAACGAGGAGGAGGATTTAACTAGATTATCTCTAAGGTTGAGTGGGGAAAGAACATTCCTGGAATCACCAGGCAAGAAGAGGATTGGAGGTAAATCTGAGCTTGGCCAGAGACCCTTTGTTCCAAAGTTCCCTAAGATTTCAGACGGCTTTAGGATTATGCAGCTGGTACTCCTCCCATTAGTCAAGAGGCAGTTATGTTGGCAGGGATGGAGAGAGATCCTGGGCAGTGTAGGGGTGAGGAAGGGCCTACTGAGTGCAGGGCCATGTGGCCTTGCTGGGGAGGCAGACATTCTCTGCCAGGTCACCCTGCTGTGCTGTGCACCTTCCTGGGCTTAGACCTTGAAATAAGAGGCAGCCATGGAGGCTGGGAGCCTCCTTTTATCCCTGGGTTCCAGCCTGAGCTGGCTAGAGGAATCTGGGGTTCAGGGAGAGGTGCTGAATAGGGATATACCTGGGGGAGTCACCAGCCTGTAGAAGGAATTTGAAGCAGGGGACAGGATGAGCTCATCTCTGGAGTGAGTGTAAGAAAAGAAGACAGCTGAGAGCTGAGACTTCGGCACTACACCATTAAGTGGTCAAGGAGAGAAAGAGGGACAAGCTAAAAAGACTAATAAGCGACCAGGGGCGGTGGCCTATGCCTGTAATCCCAGCACTTTGGGAGCCCAAGGCAGGCAGATTACTTGAGCCCAGGAGTTCAAGACCAGCCTGAGCAACGTGGCAAAACATCATCTCTACCAAAAATGCAAAAAATTAGCTGGACTTGGTGGCTCATGCCTGTGGTCTCAACTACTTGGGAGACAGAGCTTGCAGTGAGACCAGATCACACCACTGCACTCCAATCTTGGTGACAGAGTAAGACCCAGTCTCAAAAAAAAAAAAAAAAAAAAAAGTCAGAGCAGGCAAGAGGGGTATCCAGAAGCTGGGAGGAGGAAGTGCTTGAAAGAGGAGGGAGAGATCCGCAGGGTCAAATGCAGCTGATGGTTTGAGAAAAGGAGCTGAAAGGGAGTCATCAGGTTTGGGGACAGGAAGGTCATTGGAGACCCACTTTTATCACTTATAGGGAAAGCAGGCTGGCCCCTTCTTCCCCTGAATGAAGTTTTAGTGTGAAGGCAGCCTCACATTTCACTCTGTGGTGTCCTGCAGCAGCCCTACCTTTTGGCCATGTTCTGTAGAGAATTCCTTCCCGGCACAGATGGTCAGCTTTTTATTAGGATATTGGCAGCATGAGGGTCTAAGCTTTGACTTCCTGGCCAAACTCCTGGGCCAAGCACTGCCCTACCCACCCCAGTTGACTCAGAACTCGCAGACCACGAGACGCTTTTCTCCACAAGCCCTATCATTCCACTTGCCATTGGTGAAGATCTCCACACAGTCCTCTGACCCGCCGTCATCGTTGGGCTCCCCTGGGGCCCAGTTGGAATAGACCAGGGACTCTCCTGTGGGGTAGGTGAACTTGCCCTCTGTCTTGGAGTCAGTCATGCTCAGGAAAGCAGCCTCATTCTGAGCTATGACCAGCTGTTGCAAGGCGGCATTCTCAGCGGCAGAGCGTGGAGAGGCCAACTGCCCACCAGCCTGTGTGCACACCAGCTGTGCCTCCGTAAACGGTTTGACAAAGCCTGCTGTCTTGAAAATCTTCTCCCCGACACTTTGGCCATTTGGGAAGAGCTCAACTAGGAGAAGAAGAGAGTCAGGTTGGGGTTGTGATATCACCTGGCCAAAGCTCAAGGGCTCTGAGACCTCTGTGCTCCAACCTGAGCCTCTCAGACCTCCCAAACAGGCACCACATCAGGATGCCAGAGAGAATGCAAGACAGACTGTTCCTGAACAGTCTCCGTCCCATGACCTACCCTGTGAGGTGACACCATGATTCGCCACTTACAGATGAGAGCACTGGAGATGAGAGAAGCTAAGAGGCCCAAAGTCACACAAGCAGCAAACATGCAGTTAGGGATTCAACCTCACTCAGTCTGACACCAAAGCTCAGACATGCTCTTTCTATTTCAGCACACGCTATATAGGAGAATCAATTTCTCAATTACTGTGTAGAATTGAACAGCTTTTCCCAAGTTGATCACGGTGTAGACCAGGCCAGTTTCTGAGAGTACAGAAAACACCTGCAATGAGCCCACTGTCACCCTGTACAACAGTAGGGGATGTGGGGTTGTCGGAGAGAGTCTGTGCTGTGCGATAGGGTGAGGAAAGGAGAGAGACAGGAAGAGGAGAGGACATCTGAAAGCTGCCAGATGCTAATCTCTGCTCTGGGTCTGGCCTCATGTCGGCCTCTTTGTATGCACGTGGGCGATGCCCCAGCCAGTCAGCCTGCCTGGGAGGTGCTGAGGGAGTGGAAGAGGGCATCTGAAGGGCATGTGTGAGTGAGGCACAGGGGAATGGTGTTAGTGCTGGAGTCAGCCCTGGGTGGGAACTTGAAGACCGGGCATTCAGATCCACCCTGGCAACGGCTGTTCCGTGGGCAAGAGAAAGTCACTTTCCTTTTCAGGGTTTCCATTTCCTCGTCTCTAAAATGAGGGCTCACTTCACAAAAGCATTGCCTGTGTGACATGTCAAGTATCTCTTTTTGGTCTGTCCTTGTGGCTCCTGGGCCCATGCATGGAAATATTCTGCAAAGGACTGGAAGCTCCAGGGAAGGCTATGCCCCTGGCTTTGTTGGGCTGCTCAGAATGCAGGCTGCACCCTGACTCATTGTCCTTAAGATTCTCCATGGGCTCAGGGTGGCACCCAGAGCAGCCCTGAACAAAGTCAGCATAAGAGTCCAGGTACCATTACTAGGTTTATGTGCCATGCACATATGTGGGCATGCCTTTGAATACATGTGCATCTATCCAAAGGTACATGAGAGTATGTAAGGTTCATCTGGATGTGTGTGCATATTTGTATGTGCTTTATAGACAACATATGAGCTCACGTATGTAGATGAAGGTGGAGTGAGTGATGGTGTTTAAGTGCGCACACCTGCGGCGGGTACATATGGACGTGTTCCTCTGTGTGTTTCTGTCACTGTGCCTCTGAGTGAATTAGAGCATATGTAGAAAGAGAGATATACCAAATGCTTGAAACTCTCATCTCAGAGCTTGGGTACTTAGAAGCCAAACCTATGTTGCACCCAGTCAGCCCTTCATGCTCTATTACTTCAGAAAACTTTTATCTTTTATTTTTTGGCTCAATGAGATTTGCCTGAACTCAAAGCTGATGTCAGGAAGGGCAGAGGAGAGGAGGGACTGTTGGGCACTGATGTGGAGATTCAAAAAGGCACCAGGCCCTCAGGTGTGTGCCCCTGGAGGCCTCTGACTCTTCAGGATTCCAGGGTCAGGGCAAACACTCTGCTATAAAACACCTCCAGAGCTGCAGGCAGAGCCCAGCAGTGGCTGGAGCCCAGAAGCAGCCCACCCGCTGTTTGAACCAGGAGCATGTCTAAGGTGAGATAACTGATGGCCACATACCAAGGTCAGGTCTCCACCTGCCTTGGACCCCCAGAGCAGAACGCCAGTCCTAGCTCCCAGAACAGTATCTGGTTTCTGTGCTGCCTTGGGATGTGCAGCAGCATCACTGGGCACTCCCATACCTGGCCCCTCCGAGGTAAGAAATGCAACCGGTCTTGGGTAGCCCCTTGTCTATCAGAGGCACCAGCACAGGGTAGGCAGGAGAGAGGCTCTAGTGAATTGCACTGGACTCAGGACAACAGTTTGTCTCAGGGCACAGGTGGCATTGAGGTTGGTGGGTGGTTCAGGAGCCTGATGGCCTTGACTATGCTACTGCCGGCCTGGTGAGCTGGTGATAGGGGCCACATCCTCCTCCTTTGCCCCCTTGGGTCTACTTCCAGCTCCAGGAGCAGGTGGCTGCCTTGTTCTAGCCCCATCCCAGCCTGAGCCCTACTCCCTGCCACAGTCCCAGGTACAGCCCTGCACAGGTCCCAGCTCATTCCCATCCTAGACCCAGGACAGGCACTGCCTCAGGCCCAGCTAAAGGTCTAGCCCCAGCCCAAGTCCAAACCAAGGTCGAGATCTAGCGTGGGGCCCAATGCCAGTGCTGGGCCCAGGTTCAGATCCAGGAACTCACCTTTCTTATACTGAGAGAAAGCAGCCTGGAGGTGCTGTACTTGTTTCTGTAAGGCCTCAACCTGCTGCCTCAGAGAAGCGACATCTGGAGGGGAGAAAATGGCCAAGTAAAGACTTGTCCAGAGAGCGAAGGTAGAGCTCAGAGTCTGGGCTCCAAGGGAAGGGTGTCTAGTTGTGGGCACATATTGTGGGACTGACCCACAGCAAGCCCACATCTGCTGACACAGCTGGCCCCTGCTATGCAAGGATGTCTTATGGTTCGGCTATGGACAAATTGTTCCCTGTACTTCACTAACACTGAACCAGATGGCATTGTGACTTTAAAGTCTTGGGATATAATGGCATCTCCATTGGGTGGGGTGGGGAGTGGGTGCTGGGCAGGAATACACACTCATGTGTTTCCTATTCACCAGATTTTTAATGCCCAAATCTGTCCCATGAATTGGGAAGGCAGCTGTAGTTTTCCCGATAGTCAGATGGAGAAGCTGTTCAGGTTGCTTTCCCATGAGTACTAAGCAGCTAAGACTAGAGCCCAGTGCTCCTGCCTTCCAGCCTGTCCACCTTTCCTGAGTTCCACCCACCAGGTGCCATTGATGGGGCACACATCCCAGAACCCCTCCTCTGGGATGGGGAGGGCTTCCTCTCTGCACACCCATGTCCCAGCGGGGCTTCCCTGAGCCGGGAGCTGCTACCTTACCTGGAAGCCCACTTTCTCCCTTTGCTCCTTTGTCTCCAGGAACGCCTTTGTCCCCCTTCAATCCTGGGGGTCCCCTGGCACCTGGACTTCCCTGAGGACCCATGACTCCAGCAGACCCTGGGGTGAAAGAAGAACTGGGTGAGCTATGTACCCACTTTTTTTTTTTTTTTTTTTTAGCATTTTTACCTTCCCGTACATGGATTAACTATTTTTATTGCCCAGAAATAGATAGGTGGTCCCCAATACCCAGCCATGCAGCTCTCTATACACTGACTGTCCCTGTCACCCAGCAATCAACCCTGCTGTGTAAAAGTGCCCCGCCACCCAACAACTAATCTTTCCTGAACACACTTCTCCATTGCTGAGGACCCCAATCTCCCTAGATAGGAACCATCCCCAGAGCCCCTTCATGCACCCTTCTTGGATACAGATTCTCCCTGTGGTCCAGCAATGCCACCTTTGCCTTTACGGGTGGTTGGGGGGTGGGGGGTAGGCATTGACAGCTCCAAGCAGGCACAGGAGAACTGGACCCCGCTCAGCCCAGCTCTTTCCACTGCTCACCTGCTGCCCCTGCGTTTCCAGGGGCTCCACGCTCACCAGGGACACCACGATCTCCCTTAGGGCCTGCGGGCCCTCTTGCCCCTGCTGAGCCCTGCATGCCAGGGGCACCTACTTCTCCTGAGGAAGGAACACACAGGAACAAACACAGCTAAGAGTACGTTCAGCAGGTGTGGTTTTCTTAGCAATGAAGCTTTTTGCCCACAACTTTAGGGTCAGAGAGAAAAGTGGGGAGACTCTCCTTGCTTTCTGGGGCTCCTCTGTGGAGGGTGAGAGGAAAATATTGTAATTGTGGAGATTGGGAGGGTGCATGGCAAGGCCTTTGGAGCATCGAGGGTCTGGGCTCTCCCTGGCACTCTGAGCACACCTCAGGTCACATCATGGACCTTTGGCCTTCCTCCTTTCCCGTCTTAGATCAGCCACAGACCAGCCACCTACCTTTGGGCCCAGCTTCTCCTTTTGGGCCTGGCTTGCCCTGAGGTCCTATGTTCCCCTGCTTCCCCAGGGGACCTTCTCTTCCAGCTGGACCAGGCACACCGGGAGGTCCTGGAGGTCCTGAGGAAAAGCACCAGCCCGGTCAGTAATAATGAAGACTCTTGGCAGGAGGAGTGTAGTAAGGTGAGGGTAATAACAGAGGTCAGGGAGGCAGCATTGTTGTCCTCCCAAGAGCAGCCCCTATCTGTCCTGAAATGACCCAGTGCCTTCTTCCTGGGATGGGCTCTATGCGTGCCCACTGGCATATCCTTGCAGCTGCACCACCACCTGGAAACACCAGAAGTCAACACCCAGTTGCTCACCACTTGGCCCAGCGTCTCCCTTTGGTCCAGGTTCTCCAATGGAGCCATCGTTCCCTTTGGGCCCAATTGGGCCAGCTTCTCCAGGCATCCCTGCTTTCCCTGCAGCTCCTGGCAAACCTGTAGCAGCAGAAGAAATGGACAAAGACCTGGCCCTAGACCCAGAAAGGGCCAGCTGCCTGCGGGATCAGCCCCCAGCATTCCTTCAGGATTCTGCAGAGCGTGAGACTTCCACTGTCACACACCCGGGTCCAGTGGTGATCCAGGAAATGGGTATCAACATCCCCATTTTATAGATGAGGAAGAAGCCTTCCAGAGTTGGAGGTGGATTAAAGCCAAGACCTGTCTGACCTTCTATGCTGTGCTCCTTCCCCTGCTCCAAGGCCATTGTATTGATGGCAGGCAATCTGTCAGCTCTTACCTGTGATCATGGACTGCTTGCATTCCCCTTATATATATATATGTATATATATATATACCAGGGAAACCTACCAAAAATGGCACCAGACAGGTGGTGCTAACATGTTCATTTAGTTATTGGTCCATTTGCTCATTTATTTGTTCACTAAGAGCCATCTATGCAGTACCTACTTTATACCTGGCACTAGGCCACATGTAAATCTGAGCTTAGCCTCAGGTCCTGCTCAGCAGGGGGTTCATAATACACTGTGAGACAAAACAGAGGAAAGACAATGCATTAAGTGTCCCTTATCTCATCCCAGCGTCCCCACCCCAGCACTCACACACTCAGAGCTGTCTTCCTCAAAGAGAAAGTGGGATTTTAAGAGCAAGGAGAATTGAGGGAGATTTGCAGAGAGGAAGTGACATTTCAGAGTTGGAAGTCATGCTCCCATGGCAGAGGAGGCTGGGGCTCCGTGGCGAGTAAGCATATGGTTGTGGGTGAATTTGCTGGGTGGGTGGAAGAGTATGTGCTGGCGTATCCCAGCAGCATCACCACCTGGAAACATCCGAATTCCACGCCCAGTAGAATTCCATGCCCTGGGTCCGTCCGTTGGTTGCAATCCTTATTAGGGATGAAATGGAAGCACAGAGGGTTATAGGATGGGCCCCAACCCCGACACCCAACAGCACATTGTGCTCAAGGCAGGATGTCCTGACCCCAGGTGGAGCCTCGCTTGGGCTTCACCCTGGCCAAGCTGGCAGCAGGAAGATGGACCAAGAGAAAAACACCACTCTCCAGAAGGAGGCATTAGAGCCCACTTGTTCTTGGTACACAAACTATGGAGGCCATGAGAGCACTGGGATGGAGGAGGGACACCTCCCCAAATGCTTTCCCGTGCCTTTCAAAACACTCACTGTGTATCTTAGTGTCCCCAGAGACCTAGCCCTGCACCCGAGTGCCACCTGAATGGAGCTTTATGGCCCAGCCTTTTGGCTGTTTTGACTCCTAAAATTCCTCCTCCCCTTCCATCTTCCATTCACTCATTCCATAAATATCTCTGGAGCCTCTAATACATGCCAGGCACTGTCCTAAATACTGGGGATAAACAGTCCTTATCTGGGGAGCTTCAACTCTATCTCAAAGAGACAGATAATAAAACATTTAAAATGTACAACATATGGTATGTTAGATATAATGCCACAGGGAAAAGTAAAGCATAGGGTGTGTTGGGGTAGGGTCTGTTTTTGGTAGGGTGGTCGGGGAACACCTCACTGCAAGGGTGATCGGGGAGTAAAGCCCTGAAGGAGGTGAAGTGTGAGCCGCAGGGACAGCTATGAGAAGAGCAAATGGCAAGCACCCAAGGAGGGAGGAGGCTGAGCATGGCCAGGGGCCAGAAAGGAGCTATGTAGTTGGAGCTGAGTAGGGGTGGGGGCACCAAAGTCAGAGGAGCAGCAGGGGTACAGGGTGGTCCTGCCGGGACTCATGGGCTGCTGTAAGGTGTGTGATTTGTCCAGGGGAGATGAGCATCCCTGGAGGGACTCCCCCATGGAATATTGCTGAGCAGGAATGCTGGAGGTGCTGAGGAATAAGGAATTGTTCCCCCCGAAGGTAGGATCTGGGTCATATTTGCCCTCCATGATATGTCGGGGGTGTTATCAGAGTGACTCAAGCTCCACCCTCCACCTCTGCTCAAAGATCTCTTCTTTCAAGTCCCAATTTTCCTCGTAGTAGGTTCTGGGGACCACATGCTTCCAACTCTGCAGGGGTGTCGGTCACGAGCACAGACTTTGGCCCCACACAGACTTATTCTGGGTGGATTCTGGGAATCCTGAGGGTTCTGAGGGAACCCAGCCCTCAGACCTATAACAGCGGAGTGACTGGAGAGACTGCAATTGAGGAACAAGAGTGGAGCCTCATCCTGCAGCCCCACTGTACACTGTCCTCTGTCCAAGTACTGACCCAAAGCCAGGCCTACAATGTGCATGGGTTGAGGCACGTATGTGGGGAAGGGAGACCTTGACCATGCTTCAGGCGGCAAGCTCCCAGGGCCATTGTGGGAAAGATCCCTGAGATTCAAATCCGGGGCCCCACTAGAAGCCAGACTGAGTTGGGAGTCTCTGAGAAAGAGCTGCCAAGGAGCCACTTTCTGTCTGTAAGGGACAGGCAGATGCTCACTTGCCCCTTACCCCACAAAGCCTGGGGATTCTTTCCAGAAAGTTGAAGACTGTATGTGATCCCTTTGAAGCCCTGCCCAGTGTCACAGAGGTCCCTTGGTTCATGCTGCTGGCTCATGGAATTCTCCTTTCTTGCCAGTAAGACCCAGATCCTTCCCTACAAGCAGGGAGCAGTATTTCCAGGGACAATTCCCTTACTTATCAGTACCTCTGCTAAGCTCAAGATAATTCACCTATTTGGTACAGCAGGAAATGCAACTTTATCCCAAAGACTCAATAAAAAATAAAGCCTTTGGCTCAATTATTCATCACTGGGTAGTAGATATCACTCCCATTACCAGATAAAAAAACAGACTCAGTGACACTGAGGGGCTCGCCCAGGTGTAGAGATGGAGCCAGCAGTAAAGCCCAGGCCAGCCTGATGCAGAGCCTTCGTCCTTTCCACCTCTAGAATGGTTGTTACTTAGCCTCTTTGCATCATCATTTTCTTACCTGTCAAAGGAGATTAATATGTCCCCTGTAAGACTCTTGGGAGGATTAAATGAACTACTCAAGTGAATGCCCAAGCATGGGGGTGGACAAAGAAATGTGAGTTCCTTTTCTCTCTCTGTAATGTATTAGAGCAAATCCTCTTGATTAGGCTTGAGAATGGAGCCATGGAGCCCCATTTTTTCCCACCCTTCATGCAGTGATGTCTAGTTAAATATTTAAAATATTTGGCCGGGCCCGGTGGCTCAAGCCTGTAATCCCAGCACTTTGGAAGGCCGAGACGGGTGGATCACGAGGTCAGGAGATCGAGACCATCCTGGCTAACATGGTGAAACCCCGTCTCTACTAAAAAATACAAAAAACTAGCCGGGCGAGGTGGCGGGCGCCTATAGTCCCAGCTACTCGGGAGGCTGAGGCAGGAGAATGGCGTAAACCCAGGAGGTGGAGCTTGCAGTGAGCTGAGAACCAGCCACTGCACTCCAGCCCGGGCGACAGAGCGAGACTCCGTCTCAAAAAATAAAATAAAATAAAATAAAATATTTAATGCCCTGCACAGGCATCATTTAATTGGAATGAACAACTGCTAACTGCTGGTACAGGGCTCTAGAAGGCCCCAAATATCAGTAGTTTACCACTGTTTGCTTGCTCTTGGGATGGGAAGGATCCGGGGATCCTAGAGGAGGAGCTAGGGCAGTTGGGTACTGGAGGAGGCACATGGGGGCTCAGCACAGCCACTTGTTTGCCAGCTGGTGGAGCAGTGTGGAACTCGCCTTCTTGGGAGGAAGAAACACATCTCCAAACTTGCATAAGAAAGTACCCAGAGTTGCTGGGCTGGTTACAACTCCAATGACCATTCCTCCCCAGCAGGATAAGTCCAGGGCCCCACACTACCTGGGTCCCCCTTCTCGCCCCGAGGACCCTCTCTCCCATCCCGTCCATCACGACCAGGCAGGCCACTCTCCACTGAGCTACACATGACCAGAGTGCAAGCACTGGGCGCTGTTCTTTGGGAGTAGGTCTTCATGTCTGCTTCCAGGTAGCCCAGGGACTGTGTGAGCAGGACCAGTGCAGAGAGGAGGAAGAGAAGCATGGCCTGGAGAGGTGAACAGAAAGAGAAACGACATGCTTATGCTTCGTGGACATGGTTTAGGGCTTGGCTCAGCTTCAAGAGGTGACGAGAAGCCCTCATTCTCACCTTCTCTCCTCTGCTATGGGGCCTAGAGCAGCAGGAATCCAAAAGCAGTTTAAGGACAAGGTGGGCACGTGGTCTGGGTGGAGGGCAAGAGTTACCCAGCTGGAAATCTGACATAGGTTGACAGCAGCATCCCCCATTCCCAGGTGCTCATGTCTTCCCTTCTTGTGCCTTCCCTTGGGCACTAAGTTTGGCACAGTGGCTAGGATGTAGCATTCCTCACTGGGGCCATCTGTCACATCAAGAAGGGTTCATTGAGTGCCTCTGGGCAGGACCTCCCACCACTCCCTAGACCTGTCTGTACCACTGAGGCAATTGGCTTAGCTCAGACAAGGCAAGCCTGTTTCTTCTCTCTTGCTGCCTTGCATGGACTAGCACTGTCATTGACAGTGCTGGTATGAAAATGAGCCAGAGTTCTGAGTGCTTAGTGATGTCCTTCCTGAGCACAGGCTGGGAGTGTGATGCACGTTTGCCTGGCTATTTGCCATTCCTCAAGCAAGTGCTGTCTCTAGAGAAAAGTCCCTGAGGGAACCCAGGTGAAAGTTTTCAGAGACACTAAACTAGCAGTGGAAGAAATCCTGAGACACCTAGAGTTCTTCCCAGACCTGAGAGGGTTTGGAAAATAAGTCTTATGTGGAGGCCGGGCATGGTGGTTCATACCTGTAATCCCAGGACTTTGGGAGGCCAAGGCATGCGGATCACTTGAAGTCAGGAGTTTGAAACCAGCCTGGCCAACATGGCAATACCCCACCTCTACCAAAAATATAAAAAATTATCTGGATGTGGTGGTGTGTGCTGTAATCCCAGGTACTCAGGGTGCTGAGGCAGGACAATCACTTGAACCTGGGAGGTGGAGGTTGCAGTGGGGCAGGAGAGTGAGACTCCATCTCAAAAAAAAAAAAAGAAGTCTTATATGGAAAGAGGACATGCCGGATAGGCTCAGTCAGGCTGAGTCAGGCTGCAGGTAAGCAAGAGCAGCTATCCAACAGGGCACTCATTTATTATCTAAGATAGTCAGGAATTGAGATCAGGATAAAAGCAGGACCTGGTACATTCCCTGTTTTGCATATCTTTTCTCTCAGTGAGAACCCATAAAGTTATGAGAGTGAAAAGAGCTGATCAGATTTGCAGAGGCTGGGAACAAAGCCAGAGGGACTTGTGCAAAGAAAGGGGTCACCAGGCCAACTGGGGTGGTGGCAAGTGGGGGGCTTCCTGCCCAGAGGAGTGCTTTCTTCTCTGACTGCTGGTGATTCTGGGCTGTGGATGACCCCTATTTCTCACTAGCCTCTTTCAATTTTGAATTCACCACTTCCTCGGGTATCCTGGTAGTCTCTAGAAACACCTGGGTGAGTTCACTGCCAGCAGCAGCTACCTGGTTGCACCTGTTCTGGCAGAGACTCAATCACAAGCACCAAGGGCCAGACCCAGGCCAGAGCAAGGGCAGTGTCCTGTGCCCTGCAGCTGCCTCAACCCTGGGGCCTTATGTCTGATTCTGGGGAAGAATGAAAGGCAATAGGCATTCTGCCTACAGGCTCAAGATAGCACAGAAGGCACCAGCAGCCACTGTGGCTTGAAGGACCCTTGGAGAGGGCAGACCCGGGTTTTCAGACCCAAGATTCAGATGAGGCATCTTAGATGAGGCATCTTAGCTGGGGCAGCAGATGGAGTAGGCAGAGTCGTGGTCCCCCTCAACCCCTGCAGTGCCCAGTTTATCCTAAGCTTTCAGAGTACGATTTCATTGAAAAGGGTGTCTCCTCTGAACATGGATTGGAAAATCAGAGACCTACTCCAGTAAGTATATTTTTTAAAGTAAAGACCTGAAGCTATGAGAAAAACATGTTTGCCCTGCTTTTCCACAGGCAGTTGGCACCAAGATGGGTTTAGAACCCAGGCCTGTAGGCCCCTGGGTTTGTCTCTCTTCCACTGTCCTTTCTGAAGAAATCAGGACAGAAAAGAGCCTAGAGAGAAATTAGAATTGCATTTTTCCACCCGAAGCTTCCACACTGTGGCATCCCAGGTCTAGATGGTATCACACCCACTCTTCCACCCTGTGCTCCCCAGCTCAGAAAGCAAATCCTCCCCTGGGCTGAGGCCACTGAATAAGGTACAGAAGAGCACCATAAGACCTCCTGTGCCCCCACCTCCCACACCCATGCCTCCTAGACCAGAACAGCTACACGGACCCTCCACACCAATAGGTCAAACTGCCCAGATTGGCAGGGGGATATTTGCAGGATGTGGAGAAAATAAAAAGGCAAGAACAGAGACACTTACAGGTTTCTTTTTCTTAGGCCCCAGGAGCTCCAAGCAAACTAGGCTTTGCTTGGCAGGCACTCACTATTTATGCCTGCCCTGTACCCTGAGCTGCCCAGCCCCAAAAACTCCCTTCAAGAAGTGGGGCAATTTTCTTCTCTATTGACTCACTCACTCTTATCCCCACCTGTGTTCTGGAAACTTGCCACTGATATTCACAACACTATGCACATCCATCACTATAGTTTGCAGAGCACTATCAGGCCTTGATCTCATCTGCACCCTTCTCACTGCAGCTCTGTGAGTTAAGTGGCATCATTAATATCTGTATTTTATAGATGTCTAGAAATCAGGAATCCAGAAACCAGCAAGTTGCACAATGACCTACAGTGATTGCAAAAGGAACTCACGACTGCAGATCTTAAGAGTCAAGACCCACTGTGTCCACTTCTCCGCTTCCTTTGTCTCAACAGCACTGCTCAGATATTGGGAAAGAGCTGAGAGCTGCTTGGAATACCTGGGCAGGGGTGGGGCAGGTAGAGTGGCTGCAGAGGCAGCAGCATGTAGTGGCAGCAGCTAGGGAGCTGCCACCTGGAAAGACTTGCTGTCTTGCATGCTGCTCTAGGCCTCAGAGAGCCCCTGCCTCACTTGTCTTTTATGGGATGGATTTCCCTTAGCAGACCTCTGCCTTGCCTTGTTCAGGCTTGTTCTCCCTGTCCTCTTAGTGCACTGCTCTCGTGACTAGTTAGGACCCCTGAGCTGATGCTTCTCTTATCCAATCTTCTAGTCTATATCTATTTTTTTTTTTTTTTTTGAGATAGTCTCACTCTGTCACCCAGACTACAGTGCCATAATGCATTTATAGCTCACTGCAGCCTCAAACTTCTGGGCTCAAGTGATTGTCCTGCCTCAGCCTCCTAAGTAGCTAGGACTACAGGTGAGCATGATCACACCTGGCTAATTTTTCTTTTTAATTTTTTACGGAGATGGGGTCTTGCTATGTTGCCCACGCTGGTCTCAAACTCCTGGTCTCAAGCAATTCTCCTGCTTCAGCCTACTGAAGTTCTGAGATTACAAGTGTAAGCTGTCACACCCATCTCCAGTCTGTGTCTTTTAAGTGGAACATTTACTCCATTTATGATCAAGGTTAATATTGATATGTGATGTTTTGTTCCTGTCATGATAATTGTTACCCTGTTGCTTTTTAGTCTCAATTGTGTAATTGCTTTATATAATCTATGAGTTTTTCACTTTAATGTGCTTTTTTGATGGGGAGTATTATCCATTCATTTCCATGTTTAGAACTTTAAGCATTTCTTGTAGTGCTGGTCTAGTGGTGACAAATTCCCTTTGCGTTTGTTTGTATGGGAAAAACTTTATTTCTCCTTCATTTATGCACCTTAGTTTAGCAGGATACAAAATTCTTGGCTGGAAGGATTTTTGTTTAAGAAGATTAAACATAAGACCTCAATCTCTTCTGGCTTGCAAGGTTTCTGCTAAGAAGTCCATTGTTAGTCTGTTGGGTTTTCCTTTATAGATTAGACATTTCTCTGGTGCTGCTTTTAGGATGTTTTCCTTCACATTGACTTTGGATAGTCTGATGACAATATGCCTTTATCAGGTTTCTCTTGTAGAGCATCTTCCAGATATTCTCTGAGTGTCTTCTATCTGGATGTCTAATTCGCTAGCAAGACCAGGGAAGTTTTCCTGAATTATTCCCTCAAATAGATTTTCCAGGCTTTTAATTTTTTTCTTCTCCCTCAGGAATGTCTATATATTGTATGTTCGGTAACTTTATATAATTCTATATTTTTCAAAATCTTTGTTCATTAAAAAAAAATTTTTTTTAAATTTCTGTCTGACTTGGTTAATTCAAATGACTGGCCTTCAGGTTCTGAAATTATTTCTTCTGCTTTGTCTAGTCTTTTGTTAAAGGTTTCAACTATATTTTATAGTTCCTTCAATAAATTTTTATTTCTAGAAATTCTATTTTGTTTAATATCTGTCTCTTTAGTAAATTTTTCATTCATATCTTGAATTATTTTTCTGATTTCCTTATGTTAGTTTTCAACTTTCTCTTGTATCTCCTTGAGCTTCCTTACAATTCATAGTTTAATTTTTTTATTTGTTATTTCAAAATTTTTATACTGGTTAGAATCCATTGCTAGGGAGCTGGTGTGATCCTTTAGGAATGTCAAAATACTGGTTTTTCATACTTCCAGAGTGCTTATGCTGATTTCTTCTCATCTAGAGAAGTTGTTACTTCTTACTTTTGAACTTACTCTCATTTGAATGGGATTTTCCCCTCTTTGAAGGTGTGACTGTATGTTGTGTATGATCATTTGGCTTCAATTTTGGGTGCCTTCCATGGGTCACAGCTCTGTATGAGTTCCTTGGATATAGATAGCTTTTGTGTGGTGGCTTTATTATGCTGTATAGATAGCTTTTGTGTGGCGGCTTTATTATGCTGATTGTAGTAGCAATGTATGGGGCATATGAGCAGGAATACTACCTTCTGAGGGTCTGGGAATGTGGAAGTCTCTGGAAGTTTATCTCATTCCCTAGCACTATGCCCTCTGTCAGCCTGTTTTTTATTTGGTTGTGCAATTCAATCTGCATCCCAATAAAAGCTGGCTGTGGCAGAAGCTGAGGGGTACTTGGTCTTTGTTTTCTGGGAGGGGATCTCCCAGAAATCCCTGTTGTCACAGGCAGTTGGCTGGACTGTGGATGGCCTGATTCCCTGAAGGGAACACAAAGCTTTGGAGGGGGACACAAAACTGAGTAGAACTAAATGACCAAGCTCCCCCTGGGAAACCCCAATTATGAGCAGAATCACCTGCCCTGATGGGGATGGAAAGGGGAGCTCATGGTGAAATGTACTGATGTCTCCACCACAGTGGTAAGGAGTTACCAGCTCCACACCCTGGGCAGGCAGGAAAGCAATCCACTTTCTTACCACACCCTTGTCCCAGAGCTTGTGACCTTCAGTTCAGATAGATATTGTCCTTCATCTCCAGTCTGCAATGCAATGGAGATCTGCAGAAAACACCCATCCTGGGGCTACCACCAAAATGGCCTTGGGATAGAACCTCTTCCCTCAACAGCTCTGATACTCATCTGCATTCTGCTATGGGAATGCTACTGCTCCATATGGGGAGGAGAATAAACTCTGCCCTTCGTGCAAGACTTGGCCAGCAGGCACCCCATCAATGGGAGTGCAGCTGCCCCCAGTAGCCCTGAAAAGCCATCCCCAGGTGCACTTGTGCCAACTCCCAGTAGGGACAGCCAAGGGTCTATCTGGAGCAGTGAGTGAGGAGGTAGGAGAAGACTCCCTTTCCATGTTTATTCCCAGGCACTAGTGTCACCTGCCTACTGGTGCAGAACCACACTCCTCCCCTTCTGACCCCAGCAGCATGCCTGTGTCTCTGCTGGGAGGGGCATGGCCAGCCTCTTTTCACAAGTGGGGAGCTCTCAGGCAGAGGAGAGCAAATTAACTGAGTTCTTTTATTCAAATTGGTACATTGACACACACACTCTCCCTTCTCCTGAGGGCTAGACTTCCAGGAATCCCATAGCTCCCCAGGGTCCCACCTATCCCTTGTGGTTGCTGCAGTCTATGTGGGTTCTGGGGAATGTTTTTGGAGGATCTAGTGATGCAGAAACACAAGGGCTGAGATTCTCTGGGAAGAATAGAGACCCATAATGGGTGCATAACCAGTATGGCACCTGCCACTTCAACTCAGGTTTTGTGGGAGAGCGAGTGAGCCTGCAATTGCTGGCCACCCAATGCTCTGCCCTCAGGAAGTTCCCAAATTGCCACTGACAGCAGTGCCTGGGCTCACAGGTGCAGAGGCATTCTCCAACAAGTTCAGCCATCCATAGTCTGCCACAGGAGTGAGGGGGGCAACTCCCCCACCTACCCTCTCCATGGGACTCTATGTTCTTTGGCAGTCAATCTCTGCAAAACTCTTGCTGTCTTCTTTTTCTGCACCACAGCTTTTTCCTGTGGGTTCTCCAGTAGGTCAAGTCACTCCTTCCTCAGTATTCTACTCAGACCATGATTATTCAACTGCAATTTTGGTTCTTTGTTCTGAGGAGAACTGGTGTCCAATGTCTCTAGACAGCTGTCTTGGGGAAAAGAAAACTCTACTTGTCTTTATAATTACTTTGACCAGTGAAACTTATACTTTTGTATACATTTGTGTTTCTGTTTAACCTCTTTTTATTTCAACTTCAAGAACTTCCCTTAGCACTTCTTGCAAGGTGGACCTAGTGGTGACAAACTCCCTCAGTGTGTGTTTATCTGGGATAGTTTTTATCTCTCCTTCACTAATAAAAGACACTTTGCTAGGTATAGAATTATTGATTGACAGGTGGGGTTTATTGATTGACAGGTGGGGTTTATTGATTGACAGGTGGGGTTTTTTTCTTTCAGTACTTTGAATGTATCATTTCATTCTCTCCTGGTCTGCAGGGTTTCCACTGAGAAATCTTGTGATAGTCTTTTGGAGGTTCCCTTTTATGTGACAAGTCAGTTTTCTCCTGCTGCTTTCAATTTATTTTCTTTGTATTTGACTTTGGACAAACTAATTATAAAGTGTTCAGTATAGACCTCTTTGGGTTTGTCCTATTTGGGAAATTTTGGGCTTCATGAATCTAGATATCTATTTCTTTCCCTAAATTTGGGAAGTTTAAAGTTACTATTTCTTTAAATTTAAATTCTTTAAATTACTTAAATTCTAATCCCTTTTCTCTCTCTTCTACTTCTGTGACACCCATAATACATAGAAAAGTTTGCTTCATGGTGTCCCATAAGTCCCATAGACTTTCTTTACTCTTTTAATTCTTTTTCTCTTTTTGTTCCTCTGACTGGATAATTTCAAATGACCTGTCTATGAATTTGCTAATTCTTTCTTCCACTTGATTGAATCTGCTGTTGAAGTGCTCTATTCAATTTTCAATTCAGTCATTGTAGTCTTCAGTTCCAGGATTTTTTTGTGTTTCTTTTAATAGTTTTTATTTCTTTGTTAAACTTCTAATTTTGTTTATGTATGGTTTTCCTGTTATTTTTTCATTGCCTTTCTGTGTTCTCTTGTATCTTGTTGAGCTTCTTTAAGATGATTATCTGAAATTATCTGTCAAGTGGTTTGTGGATCTTCATCTCTTTTGGTTTGGTTACTGGAGTTTTGTTAGATTTATTTCATAGTGTCATGTTTGCCTGATTCTTTGTGATCCTTGTATGCTTGCATTGGTGAGTCTGCATTTGTAGAAGCAGCCAGATCAGAGATTCTGGGTGGGTTGGCTGATAGGGTCAGCAGACAACCAGCTCTTGGTGACCACAGTTGGGCCTATTGCTGAAATTTGTGAGTAGGTTTGCTACTGTGATCCATGTGTGTGCTTGCTGCAGGTGTCCACCCATGGGAGGACCTGCTGCTGGGGTCCATATTTGAGCAGGCCTATTTCCATGGTCTGCAGATGGGGTCTGCCTGCTGTCAGTATCTGCAGGTATATTTGGCTAATGGTTGTGGTGGTGGTGGGGGTGCTGCAGTAGGGGTCTGCAGGTAGGCAGGTTGCCTTGGAGTTTGTTGGTGGAGAGGATCACCACCAGGTCTGCTAGTGTGCATGGTCACTGCTGGTTTGAAGGAGGTGGAGCTGCTTTGAGTTCTGTTGATTAGCCTTCTATTGGGGCCTTGGATACAGGCCTGTTACTAAGAGCATAGGGTTTCCTTCTCAATGAGGCTTTTTGCAGTCTTAGGTCCCCCAAGTGTTGGGAGAAAAGCTGAGTGTTGGGATAGAAGCCGAGGCAGGGCTTGAAACAGGTACGGGGTCCAGAGTCTAAAACCCCTCATGGCCTTTGGAATGTGTCTAGACTTGCTGGCTCCTTGCTTCTATCACTCCCATTATCTTAAGTAGCCATACGTTTCAAAGAAAATGCTAAACCATCACAGTTATAGCTCATTCACTTGATATACCACTTCCTGTCAACCCCCACATCTTCACCACCTGTTTCTTTGTTTGATCACCAGTAGATAGCATGGGCTCCCAGAGCTTGTGGCCTTCACAGCCTCCATGCTGGCATTTGCCCCCTGGTCCCACTTTCTCATTTAACTTGTCTTTTCTCATTCCTTTGACTCCGCCAGACTTTGTAGCCCCCATGGCCTGGTGTTGAGTCTGATCACCCCAACATTCCTGGCACCCAGTGCGGGGCAATGAGGACCCCAGTGAAGGAATGCTAGAGTGTGTGAAAGCAGAGGATGCATCGTTAGAGGACGACTGAAAGAAGCTTTGTAGGAAAGCTGAGCGCTTAGAAGAACCAGGGTAACAATGGGACAAAGTGAAAGCAAACATTCTGCTTATTTGAATTTCTTAAGGCATTTATTAGGAAGAAGGGGAGTAAAAGTTAGTACTCAGAATTTGTTATCATATTACTCTTTAGTACAGTAAAGCAGTTTTGCCCATGGTTTCCAGAACAAGGGACTATGGAGTTGGATGAATGAGACAGAACTGGAAGAGATTTTAAAAAGGCATGTAAAGATGGAGCAAAATTCCAGTTTCCATTTGGTCAATGTGAGTGCTAATAAAGACAGCTCTTCAGCCATTTCAAACAGATGATGAGGCAGATTCAGGTGAGGAAGAGGCGGATGAGTGTAAAAAAATAACTTCAGATTCTGAGTGTGAGGAATAGCTACAAGAAAAGATTATAGAAAAGAAAGAAAACTGAGAAAAGTATGTTTTACTAGCCCGTCGGCTCTACCTGCTGAAATAAGTGAATGGCCACCTCCTCTCTCTCCCCTTAATGGGTGAGAAAATCAATTGGCTGAAAAATTTACTGCTCCTGTAGTTGCAACATTAAAGCCTGGAGCAATTGGTGGTGCTATACAAAATTCTATTCGAAAAGCTAGAACTGAGGGAGACCTTGAAGCATGGCAATTTCCAGTTACTATAACCCAGCAAGGAGGACAAGATATATAGCTAATTAGGTCACTTTTCCTTTTAAGTTATTAAAGGAATTTAAGCAAGCCATTAGTCAATATGGACCAAACTCTCCTTTTGTGCAAACTTTGTTGAAAAATGTGGCTCTTGATCATAGGTTAATACCATATGATTGGGATACTTTAACAAAATCTGTTCTCACTCCATCTCAGTATTTACAGTTTAAAACCTGCTGGGCTGATGAAGCTCAAATGCAGGCAAGGGAAAACACACAAGTGCAGCCACCTGTGCCTGTTTCCTTTGAACAGTTAATGGGAGTTGGACCTAATTGGGGTCGATTAGACAATCAAGCAGTAATGGAGGATGTCGTCATTGTTCAGCTGTGCTCCATGTGCTTATGGGTGTGGGAAAGGATAAATGTTATAGGGGAAAAATATCCTTCTTCCAGTTCTGTCTGACAAGGACCTAAAGGACCATCTATTGATTTTATTGCTCGGCTCCAAGAAGCTGTGTATAAAGCCACAACTGATAAAACAGCTCAGGATGTTGTAATACAGTTTCTTGCATATGATAATGCTAATGCAGAGTGTCAAGTTGCTATTAGACCCCTGAGAAGGAAGGCTCATTGAGCTGAATACATTAAGGCTTGCGATGGCATTAGAGGTAACTTACCTAAGGCTACTCTTTTAGCTCAGGCTATGGCTGGATCGAAAGTAGGAAAAAATATGCCCCATTTCTCAGTCTCTTGCTTTAATTGTGGGCAATTTGGGCACACAAAAAAGGAATGTAGAAAAGGAAATCAAAAGGCAAAAACTACTACCATCAATCAACAGAAAAGTCCCAGTGTATGTCCCTGGTGTAAGACAGGCAATCACTGGGCAAATCAGTGTCATTCTAAATTTAGCAAAGATGGACAACCTCTTTCAGGAAATAGGAAGAGAGGCCCACCTCAGGCCCCTCAATAAACAGAGGCATATCCAGCACAGCCAGTGCCCTTACAAATGTACAGTTGTCCCCTGCCACAACTCCCCTGTCTGGGGAGCCACCAAAGAAGGTCCTCATGGGAATTAGGGGACCCTTGCCCTCAGGAACAGTCGGTCTATTACTTGGAAGATCTAGTCTAAATTTAAAAGGTGTCACTGTGCATATGGGAATAATTGACTCTGATTATACCAGAAAGATTCAACTAGTTATTAGTTCCTCAACTCCATGGTCTGCCTCCTCAGGAGAAAGAATTGCTCAGTTGTTGCTGCTACCCTACATAAAACTAGGAAGCAGCACAGTGAAAAGAAAGAAGGCTTTGGTAGTACTAATCCAGCAGGAAAAGTGGTATATTGGATTAAACAACTGTCTGACAAAAGACCTATTTGGCCGGGCGCGGTGGCTCAAGCCTGTAATCCCAGCACTTTGGGAGGCCGAGACGGGCAGATCACGAGGTCAGGAGATCGAGACCATCCTGGCTAACACGGTGAAACCCCGTCTCTACTAAAAAAATACAAAAAACTAGCCAGGCGAGGTGGCGGGCGCCTGTTGTCCCAGCTACTCGGAAGGCTGAGGCAGGAGAATGGCGTAAACCCGGGAGGCGGAGCTTGCAGTGAGCTGAGATCTGGCCACTGCACTCCAGCCTGGGCAACAGAGCGAGACTCCGTCTCAAAAAAAAAAAAAAAAAAAAAAAGACCTATTTGTATCTTAACTATTCAGGGAAAGGATTTTGAAGGACTAGTAGATACTGGAGCTGATGTCTCTATTGCTGCTTTAAATCAATGGCCCCAACAGTGGCCCAAACAAAAGGCTTCCATGGGTATCTTTGGCATAGGGACTGCCTCAGAAGTTTTTCAAAGTTCCTTGATTTTACCATGTCAAGGGCCAGATGGCCAGGAAGGGACAATCTAACCTATTATTACACCTATTCCTGTCAATTTATGGGGTAGAGGCTTATTGCAACAATGGGGTGCTGAAATATCTATTCTTATGGATCAATATAGTAATAATAGTAGACAAATGATGAAAAATATGGGTTATCACCCAGGAGAAGGACTAGGAAAAAATAAAAATGGCCAATCACAACCTTTAGAAGGACAGACAGATCGGACCAGACTGGGGTATCATTTTAGAAGTGGCCATTTTGAGCCTCCGGCTCCCATTCCTCTTGTTTGGCTAACTTCCAAACAGGTTAGGGTGGAACAATGGCCACTGAAACAGGAAAAACTGGAGGCTTTAAAACAACTGGTGCAGGAACAATTGCCAAAGGGACATACAGAGCCTACTTTCTCCCCTTAAAATTCTCTTGTATTTGTTATTAAGAAAAATTCCGGTAAATGGAGAATGCTAAGGGATTTCAGGGCTGTTAATGCTGTAATTCATCCCATAGGCATGCTACAACCAGGGCTGCCCTCCCCAACAATGATTCCAAAATACTGGCCTCTTATAGTGATAGATCTAAAGGATTGCTTTTTTGCCATTCCTTTAGCTGCCCAAGATTATGAAAAATTTGCTTTTACTGTTCCTGCCATAAACAATAATGAACCAGCAGACAGATACCATTGGAAAGTACTGCCACAAGGCATGTTAAATAGCCCAACTATTTGTCAGACTTATGTCAGGAAAGCTATTAAGCCAGTTAGAGAACAGTTTAGAAAATGTTATATTATCCATTACATGGATGATATTCTGTGTGCAGCTGAAAGTAGGGAAGAATTGATGTTGCGCTACAAACAGAAAAGGCTGTAAATGCAGCAGGGTTAATGATAGCCCCTGATAAAATCCAAACTTCTACTCCCTTTCAGTATCTAGGAGTGAAGGTAGAACAAAGTGCTATTAAACCTCAAAAGGTTCATATTTGAAGAGATGATTTAGAAACCTTAAATGATATCCAAAAATTGTTAGAAGACATTAATTGGATTTGTCCAACTTTAGGCATTCCTACCTATGCTATGTCTCACCTCTTTTCTATTTTACAGGGTGATTCTAACCTTAACAGTAAATGCTCCCTGTCCAAAGTAGCACTGGAGGAACTTCAATTATTTGAGGAAAAAATTCAGCAAGCACAAGTAGAATGAATTACTCTGATACAGCCATTACAGTTTTTAGTTTTTCCTACTAAGCATTCACCTACAGGAGTTATAGTTCAACAGGATGATCTGGTTCCGTGGCTTTTTCTACCTCACAGTACAACCAAAATGCTCACTCTGTACTTAGATCAAATTGCTGTGCTGGTAGGACAAGTGAGGCTGTGCACAACAAAGCTAATGGAATATGATCCAAATCAGATTACAGTTCCATTAACAAAACAACAAATTAAACAAGCCTATATCAGTTCCCAAGGATGGCAAGTTTATTTGGTCAGTTTTGTTGGCATTCTTGATAATCATTATCCTAAATCTAAGATATTTCAGTTTCTAAAATTAACATCCTGGATATAGCCTTCTATTACTCAAAAGCCCCTATTGAAGGGGCATTACTGTTTTACTGATGGATCTAGTAATGGAAAACTCTCATGTGCAGGACCTCAACAGCAAGTTTTTCAAACTGACTTTGCTTCTGCTCAAAGGGCTGAACTTTTGGCTATGATAACAGTGTTAAAAACTTTTAAACAGCCAGTAAACATTGTTTCTGATTCAGCCTATGTAGTACAAGCCACACAAAATATTGAATGTGCCTTAATTAGAAATGTGACTGATAAAAAACCTAATCTTTTATTTCATTCTTTACAGCAAGCAGTACAACAAAGGCATTCCCCTTTCTATGTCATTCATATGAGAGCACATACTAACCTCCCTGGCCCTTTAACTAAACTTAATCAAAGGGCAGATGCATTGGTGTCTGCGGTCTTTGCTGAGGCACAAACATTTCATTCTTTAACCCGTCTTAATGCTGTAAGTCTTAGAAAACAATATGGTCTATCATGGAAACGAGCTAAAGAAATTGTGCAACACTGTTCTGCCTGCCAAGTCCTGCATCTGCCACATCAAGGAACAGGAGTTAACCCTAGAGGTTTATCTCCAAATTCCATCTGGCAGATAGATGTAACACATATTCCTGCTTTTGGAGAATTGTCTTTTGTTCATGTTTCAGTAGATACTTATTCACATTTTGTCTGGGCCACATGTCAAACAGGGGAAGCTGCAGCTCATGTTAAAAGACACCTTTTATCTTGCTTTTCAGTTATGGGAATCCCAGAAAAAATCAAAACTGATAATGACCCAGGATACTGTAGTAAAGCCATGGCTACATTTTTCAAAAATGGACTATTACCCATACTACAGGTATTCCATGTAACTCACAAGGACAGGCAATAGTGAAAGAGCTAATAGTACTTTAAAAACTCAAATACAATACTTACCTGGCAGGGGAGATACCATGATCATGAAGGTGGTTTTCCTAGGGCGAGGCTTATCCATTGCACTCCGGATGTGCTGACCCCTGCGATTTCCCCAAATGTGGGAAACTCGACTGCATAATTTGTGGTAGTGGGGACTGCGTTCGCGCTTTCCCCTAAATAAAAAAAATAAATAAATAAAT